>NC_041058.1:33292020-33592020 GCF_900634775.1 Gouania willdenowi
AATAAGCATGAAATATGATAAAAAGAGGTTAAAAGTGACAATAAGGGGTAAATAAATGTAACATTAGGTGGAAAATTGGTGTAAAGGGTTTATAAGTGCTGAACAAAAACTTTTGCAGAAAAGTATTGAGATTTGATGTAGAAGTGTCAGAAATAGGAGTAATGTAGCAAAAATGAATTAAAAGGAGCAAAAATATGGCAAGAAAAAGTGATGAAAATAGGTTAAAATATGGAAAGTTTGGTGCAGTTGCAGAAAAAATGGTAAAAATAAGCGAAAATTGGCTCAAATTGTTGGCATCTGGTGATCGCCAATCAGTGTCTCGCGACCCCAAATGGGGTCCCGCCCACAAGCTTGAGAACCCCTGCTCTAGGGGTTAATATTTTTCAGAATAAAAGTAAAGTTGATATCAGGTTAAGCAGCAAAAATAATTTTTCTGATCAAAGTTACATTTCCTCCTCAGTGAGCAAGCTACAACGTGCTCTAACTATTCCACCGCCTCCAGGTTCAAAGGGTGGATGGATTTATAACGTTCTCCTCATGCTGCGTTCCAGACAACTTGGAAAATCAGAATTTCCAAGTTGGAAAATCGTTCTTTGACTACAGTCTCACCAGGCGAGTTTTTACAGTAAAGACATTATTGTTTGTGTGACTAAAACTATGATTATTCAAACATAGTGCATATTCTATTTTAATACCACATGTTTTTGCTTTTTAAAGTGCTTTTAATCAATGTGACTCTTGAAGAAGTCGTTGGAGCCCCGTTTTAAGATGTTCTCTAAAGAACTTTTTCCAAGTAGGACGTCTGAAAATCCCACATTCTGAGTTCTCTGAAACGCAGCATAACTCTACCTGGATTTTCCTTAAAAGAAAATTTAAAATCTCAAATCTGTTACACCTGTTTCAATCATCA
The DNA here is from genome assembly GCF_900634775.1 of Gouania willdenowi. Taxonomy (NCBI): domain Eukaryota; kingdom Metazoa; phylum Chordata; class Actinopteri; order Blenniiformes; family Gobiesocidae; genus Gouania; species Gouania willdenowi. The sequence continues at coordinate 33,292,931 of NC_041058.1, forward strand.
AAAGGGAAAAAGTGAGGCTGAAACAGTCCAACCTGCTACAACAGATATGTTAGATTTTTCAGGCCAATGACTTTTTTTTTATAAAAGTGATTTTTGTTTCTGATCGTAATAAAAGAAGAAAAATGAGATTTCTCTCAGATTTTTACAAAGCAGACTCTCTATAACATACAACATAAAAATGCCAATTTACAAAGCATATGTTTTTTCTGTCCTGATGGGCTCAAGGAAGCAGATGGTGGGTTTTTTAAAAAGAGAAAAATCCTAATCTTGGATTACAAAGCCTGCTGTTGTGTTGACTGTTTAGGACGACAAATCTAAAGAGCAACAGTGACAACAATCATATTCAGCTGGGATTGGACAACGGAGCAGAAAGAATCACCACTAATGATGAGATTAGGAGGAACGCTGGGCAGAAAGATGATGATGAGTGTTCACACACACCCCAAACATGCAAGGCCTCATACACGGAAACAAGATCTCTAAAAGATGGTGTAAATGATAAAGTAGCATATTCTTGATTAGCTGTGCCTTTAGATGTCAGAAAAAAAGCTAATAACGTACTTTTTTATTTTAAAAAATTGTGCTGTAAAAATTTACGTGTTAAAGCCGCAGTATGTAGAATCGTGAGACTTGTATCAGAATCGTGAGACTTGTATCCACCCTCCCCTCCCTGTTTCTACACCTATGGTCCCTTAACGGTATCCTTGCGAACGCTCCCACTGTGGAGCCCTTTGTGACATTTCCTCAATAGAGACTCGTGACAAATGTAGGGACTTGTGTTATTGGAGAGTTTTCTGTTGTTTAGAGACATGAAAGAACGTATCACTTGCACACCTCCTCCTCTGCCACAAAGCTCAAACAAAAGCATCCGCAGTGAACCCAGCAGAGCAGAAACTCCACGTCCAGACTGTAAATGAATTGCGTCTTTCTCTGCACCTTAGATAATGCTTCTCTTAGATTTACAAGCGATTTATCTGTCCGTCTCGTTATCACCTCTCCCTCTGCTCAATATGTGGGGATGACTGCGCGCGGACTCAAATGGTGTGCATTCCACCGCACATACTGAGTCAAAACACTTTAAGTTACAATATTCTCAAAGATTAGCAGCGTCTATGCCATGTGATTGGCTAAAACAAATCATGGTGCACAGGCGCTTTGCCCAATCAACTACAAGCATTCTGTTCATGTCCCTATCTGGCTCCGAAAGGATTCGCCTGACACAGACCCAGATCGATGTGAACATCTGGAGTTAGAGGGAGGGCTACACATCAATCTGGCTCCTTGCTAGGTTAACTCCCTCCTCCCCGTGACAAAATTCACATCCACCGGCCGCGGGAGCACGTAGGCGTTCAGCAAAGGTGGACTTATTAGAGACTTTTAATGCCATTATCTACGTTGATGGACTTTTAAATGCTTTTAATCCTTTTATTCTCTCCTTCCTGTTGTTTCAGTCAGTGATTTACAACAAGTCTATCCTCCATGTTAAAGTGTATCTCACATATTAAAGCACATGTATCCAGTGTTTTATGATACATCATGTAGAACATCATAAATAACACTGCTTAATTTGAGCACTTTATTCTCTCATTCTTTAAGTTACAGTAGGTGCTGAACATTTAAAGCTGTATTTTAGATTTATTTTGGCGGGTCCATAACACAGCTTTAGAAACTTATGTTACAAAAATGAAACATATTAATAATAAAAGCAGTTAGATTGGTACATTTGTTTTCATTCCTTATTTGTGAAGCGAAACTACAGACGTTCTATATATGTACAGTCGTCCCTCGCTATATCGCGGAGATAACTTTTACCTGCTACTACCATCTCCTCACTGATTCTCCTTTACGCTGAATCCTTCCTAGTCTGGTCCTGGTTATAAAGGCCATGTCCTACAGCTCCAGGTGGTCACACACAACTTCTACTCTATGGTTGAACAGACCAGTGTACGTGTTGACGTGACGTCATCGTCAACAAAGACTGAATGCGTTCGGCATCAATGTCTGATCGCTAACAGTGTGACTCTGATTTATGTTTTAAAATCTACGAAGGTTTGAACTTTGAGAGTGTTTAAACAAGAGATAAATGTTAAATCCTGTCTGAGAATAAAAAGTATGAAGTGTGTGGTGAGGGGTTTTATAGCCTTAAAACATGTATAATAAATGTGGATTTCACCTATTGCGGGTTATTTTTAGATAAACGAGGGAATACTGTATTTTTTTTTTTTTTTTTTGCTGCCCCCCTGTTAAGAATCTCAAACTCCGCCTATGGTGGGGACGCTCATCATCTTAATCATACTTAAAGTAGACAGTATATACTGTACTATGTGTTGAACACGGCCTAAGTGTGAGAAATTTAGCACAGAAGAAGGTAACATTGCTCAGCTCTAAATTACACGTTTAGAACACGCTGCTTCTTTCTGAGCGACTCACTTTTACTTTTAATACGTTTTATTTTGAGGCAGCTTTCAGGGTACCCAGGGTCACTGTACAAGCCAGGTTTAAAAGAAGTTAATAACGCACAATAATATATAACATTTAGCTTAGCTTTGGCCTACAGTCAGATGTGATGAGCTGCTTTCTCTAAAACCATGTTGCTCGTTTGCAGTGGCGTGTTGGGCCACGACAGCCCAGGGCTGTGCCAGGACGAGGAGTGGGACGCATGTTATCTTTACACTGAGTGAACATACTGTAAATAATGTACAACTACATGGCAGACACATGAAGTCAATATATGGCATTTCATGTAGACTTTACACATTTATGACCTTGACACATGTAATCTGACTGTGTGTTTGGAAAAGATCACTGGATTTGATGAATAGTTAAAGGTGCAGTCCGCCAATTTCAGATCCCTTTCTCCCCCTCCCTCTCCGCTGCTCTCTTGCCCCGCCTCCAAACTTTCCAAAGTCCTTCCCTCAGAGGAGCTAACAAGCTAACTTTAGCCAGACAGCAACATCACAGTAATAAAACATGATCTGTTAAAAGCATATTACTGCAGCGCTTCTCTCTCTCTGTGCACACACCTCAGCAACAGCAGCAGCCACACGGAGGCTGCTGCGCGCACACACAAACAACACATGCACTATAGAGTTCTAGTGTAACAATTACAAATCAAACATAATGTAAATCAAGCAGTAGTAATTACCTTTCAAGCTGAAAAGTTGAGTCAATGAGCGTGTTTTTTTTCACACAAACTACTAGTTTGATGTAAAGCTGACCTTACACAGTGACAGCTTTAGTAAATATGACAAAAAGTCACTTTTATAAGAGTTGCAGACTGTACATTTAAAGCTGCTGGAGACGATAATTGTTTTTTCAGTTTTTTTTTATCAGATAAAGACAAAGTGTGGCCTCATAGATCAATAAATCAAAGGTTGAAATTGTTGCTCCAGTGTAAACACAGATTGTGGGAAAACTTTAGTGCATTGCATTGTGGGATGTGGACTTACAGTACTTGTGTTTCTTCTCCAGACAAGGAGGACAGTGATTGGTTTGACTCCATTTCTGTTCTAGTTTGTTCCCAGTATTCCCACTGACATCACTTCACTCTGCCATGTGTTGGATCTTTCTGTGTAAACCCCCCAAAAAAAACATTGTTTTGGTGCAACTTTCAGTGAAAACACCAGAAATGTGTTGTGAATAATGGTGTAAGGACAAAATGTGTCCAGTGTGAGTGAAATAAATCCCTGAATACTGGACAGTACAGGAGAGTTTTCATAGATTCCTGTTTTTTATTCTAAGGGAATCGTCTATAAATGTATTATGTACATAAACAAGTAAACAACATTTAATGGCAAATGTATTCATACTTTATTTGAAATAAGTCCAACTAACAGGATGTTGACTTTTCTGCTCTCATTTGCAATAATCAATATGTTTTCAATATAAACACACATTAGGTTTACCTGACTCTTCTGCTTGGTTTTTATACATCATTATCAATATAAAAATGATCTGTTCAGATTAAATGAGCAGTGGTTGAACCTGATATTTTTCTATTTAACCTTTAATGGTTATCTGCAGCGCTAATGCTAACAAGCTACATGTGCTGCTGCAGAAGGTCCTGGTGGTGGACGGTCCACACACTGGAACCCAAAGGTGGTACCATCAGTTTCTCCTCCATGTGGCGATGACATCATTAACGTCTTTATTATTAAAAGAGCTTTTAACACATCCATATAAAGTCTGTTGTGTTTAAATCAAATGTGTTGTTTTGATGATGATTACGTTTTCAAAGGATTTTAGATCAATATGTGTTATCAGGAAGGCCAACTTGCCGAGCACAGATTAATGTAGTTGGATCGTAGGAATATTATATGATTCATCACTTTATTGGATGAATCATTACAACCATAATTGGTAAATCATTTTGTCAGAATTTTTGAAGGAAAACACAATAAATCACAAAAAGAATGAAGTAATGAAGCAAAAACACTTATATGTATCTGTATACAGGACTCCATATCCCACAATGCAATGCACCACACTTTACCAACAATGTAAATAAGAGAATGTTCAAAACAGTGGAGATCAAAACAAACTTTTGAGCAGTTATTTCAACTTTTTACATCTTTTTTTGAGCAAATGAACTAATGCTGGTCAATATATCGATATTTTAATTTATAGCAATATATCTATAAGCACAATAAAAACATGATCCCCATAATAAGAAAGTCTATGACATGCTCAGTAAAACAGTGTGCGTGGGTGATTGTGTGCGTGCTGTAGATATCAGAGGTTCAACAAACTCTGAGTCTATCATAAACTCTGGGTCAACATACCCCACGATGAGAAACTCTGGGGATCTGATTCCAATACAGCTGGTATGAAGTGGGTTAATCAACTCTGCTTCATAGGGTTGATGGACGGACGGATGATGGAGAGCCAGTTTTCCCTTCTCTACACCTTCTGTACGTCACTGGTGAGGGTTTCTGTGCTTTGCGCTCCTAAAAGTAGTAAGTTGTGTTTTTAATTACTGGCTGCCATCTGTCTCCAGTTTTACCTCCGCTAATCCTTCTAAGCTATGAAGCACAAGCTTTGTTTCCTGTTTTGCCATTTAGCCAAACTGAGTGCGCACTTTTCTATTTCATTCATGTCTTCAGTCGGTTTGAAACTTTAAATTGCTGCCTAGCTTAAGCAGGAACAACACGTTAGGATTTTCTAAATGTTAAAAGACCGTTTAAGTCGTTTAAATTTAGAGATCGGAATTTTAATCTCGGAAATTCTGAGTTGCCTTGAACGCAGCATTATGTGTTTCTGTATGTTTTAAGAATATATTTTTGAAGTTTTGGCATTGTTTTGAGTATTTTTTGGGGTCATTTTTTGAATTTAAATTATCATTTTGTGTTCTTTAGAATCTTTTATTATGTGTATTTCTGTTGACATTCATGTGTCTTTGCAGTCATTTAGTTCTTTGTGATGTTTTTTTATGCTTTTGTGTAATTTTGTAGTCATTTTGTGTACTTTTGGAATCTTATGTGTGTTTTTATTGATATTTTGTCTACTTCTCTGTCATTTTGTGGGGTTTTTTTTAGTTATTTTGTGTAATATGTGGTGTTTCATGTACTTTATAACTTAATGAATTACAGTATTTGGGGATTAAAGCAGGTCAGAGAGTGACAACTGGAAGAAGGGGAGAAGTTGAAGATGTGGTGTCTCACACATTGGCCCACATTTATCAACCTTATCAACGGGTGCACATCGTAGTGCACATAACGTGTCACACAAACATTGATTTCTGACCAATGCTTTGAGCATTTTGTCTTATTCTCTCAAGCTGCTTTTTGTTTTACTTTTGTGTGTTTTCAGAGTCGTTTTGTGTATTTTGGTTGGAGTCTTGTGTGTTTTTGAAGTAATTAAGTGTAATTTTGCTGTAATTTAGTCTATTTTTGGACTGATTTTCTTTTTTATATTTTTTTTGTCATTTAGTCTATTTTGTATGTTTTCGAAGTCATGGTGTATTTGTAATGTCATTTTGTATATCTTTTTGTTATTTTGTTTATTTTTGTAGAAATTGTGTGTTTTTGTGTAATTTTGTAGTCATTTTGTCTATTCATCATTTTTTGTATGTTTTTGGAATCATTTTGTGCGTTTTTGTTGTCATTTTGTGTAATTTTGTAAGCTTTTTGATTCATTTTGTGTATTTTTTGTTGTTTAGTATTTCTTTCTGTAATTGTTTTTATTTTTGTAGGTGTCTTGTGTGTTTCTGGAGTAAAAATGTGTATTTTGTTGTTCTTTTGTGTAATTTCATTGTGATTTTGTCCATTTTTGTAATCAACTTGTGTATTTAGTATGTTTTTGGAATCATTTTTCTGTCATTATGTGTATTTTTCATAATTTTTTCTGTACGTTTGTTGCTGTTTTGTATATTTTTTGTCATTTTGTTTATATTTGTAGGAGTCTTGTGTAATTTTTGACTAATTTTGTGTATTTCTGTTGTCATTTCTGTTTATTCTTGTTATTTTGTCTATTCTTCTGTCATTTGTCTGTCATGTATTTTTCATACTGTAACTTCCCACAAAACGTTGGAAAGGACGACAACCTTCTTGCTTGTTAGCTGCTTTATTTCCACACAGAACTGCGGTTACTGTCGGCCGTAACCACGCCAAAAAAACAATAAAAAGGCCTAATGAGCTCAAGGTTTATCAGCAGCTCACTTATTCATCCCCATCCAACCTGTCACACACACAGGGCATTTCCTCTTCTTGGACCCGCCCCCTCATCCACTCACAGCCACTCACATCCCAGCTCTCCCCAAAGATGCATTCAAAGAACACACAATAAACGGAACCATCATTACATTAACATTAGAACAATAACACTACAACTATAACACACTGCAGGGATGTTACAATACATTTTTGTATGTTTTTTTAAAAAATCATTTTGTGTATTTTTATTATTGTTTTATATGTTTTTTTTAGGTATTTTGTGCTTTTTCTTTGGGCGTCTGCACAGAATTATGTGTGTCTTATAAGTGACACATTATCTAACCTTAAATCTGATGAATAAATGAAATAAAACTTTTCCTTGGTTTAAACAGTCCATGAATCACCACCTGTTGTTTTAAACACAGGTTCATTCAAACTACACTTTAGCTGAAACTGATTTCTACAAATAGATTTTACCTTTCCACCTTATCTTTGTGTATTTATTGTATTGTTATTTTATATATATATATATATATATATATATATATATATATATATATATATATATATATATATATATATATATTTTGTCATTTTGTTTATTTTTGTAGGAGTGTTGTGTGTTTCTGAAGTATTTATGGGTAATTTTGTTGTTCTTTTGTGTAATTTAATTGTAATTTTGTGTAATTTCATTGTGAATTTTGTAATCATCTTGTGTATTTAGTATGTTTTGGACTCATTTTGTTATTGTTTGTTGTTGTTTTGTATATTTTTTTGTCATTTTGTTTATTTTTGTTGCAGTGTTGTGTGTTTATGGAGTAATTGTGTGTATTTCTGTTGTATTTTTTGTTGTTGTCATTTTGTCTATTCTTCTGTCATTTTGGGTATTTTTCATGCTTTTTTGTATGTTTTTCAAATCCTTTTGTGTATTTTTGTTATTATTTGATATATTTGTGTGCCTTTTCTTTGGGCATGTGCACAGAATTAGGTGTGTCTTACATGACAAGCGACGTAATATCTATCCTTAAATGTGATACAAAATAAATCAAATAAAACTGGATATATGTTTTTCTTGGTCTGGACAGTCCATGTATCACCACCTGATGTTTTTAAACACAGGTTCATTCAAACTACACTTTAGCTGAAACTGACAGATTTTACCTTTCAACAAATTACATCAACAAAGTTAACACAGCTCACACAAGAAGAAGATCCACATGTAAGAGGAAAGAAAATGAAGAGGGAGAGAGCTAAAATGGGAACAATGGAGAGAGAGAGAGAGAGAGAGAGAGGGAGGAAAAAATAAGTAAGCCCAGATGAGCCATACATAGCAACCAAGGAAGCAGCCAACTCCCAATCGTCTTCCTCTGTGGCCCCCCCACCACAGTTTTAATCCTCTCTCTCTTTCTCTCTCTCTCTACATGGTTATCAGAGGTCTGGCTCGATAGAATATATTTTCCTGGTTGCTAGGCAATTCCAGAAAAAGGCAAGAATGGGCAAAGTGATATAAATAATGTATTTGCATTATCTAATCACACGACAACCAGCCCGACCAATCAGAGAGAAGGAAAGTGAAGGGGGGCGGGTTTCAGTTGATAATTGGAACGCAATTAATTCAATGAGTACAAGTGCTTCAGAGTGTGTGTGTGTCTGTGTGTCTGTGTGTGTGTGTGTGTGTGTGTGTGTTGATGTAGAGGATCATCACATTCATGGCAGAGCAAAGCCGAAAGCAAGGCTGAGCAGATAGACAAATCGACACAAGTAAACAAACAAAAACATTAAATATACAGAACAACAAGAATTTACAAAATTCGAACAGAAATACACAAAATAATAATAAATTATGCAAACTAGCAACAGAAATACACAAAGGTACTTAAGAACACATAAACAACAACCAACACACACACACACGAGAAATATTATACAAAACACACAAATAAAGTGTCCCACTTAGGTTTCATAACAATGCAGGAATGCAGCCATTCGCCTGAATTAGTATAATCCACCTTTTCTAAGAATAAGGATTATTTAGTATTTGGGTCAACAACACGTACATTTACAGTAGTTTACTAAAAAAGAGCAGAAAAACACACACACACACACACACACACACACACACACACACACACACACAACTGAGCAGTAACACACGTTGCTGACTGACTCCCTCTACCTCGACATGTCTGATGCTACTATGTGACACAAGCAATATCCGGTCACATGTTTAGTGAGAGCTTCAACTTCTAACCTTATTCCAAATGTCACACATTTTTTACACAAAAAAACATCAAAACAACAGAGAAATACACAAAATATCAACAAAAACACACACAAAAGATTCCAGAAGTACACAAAATAACTGAGAAATACAAAAAATGACAAAAACAAACAAAACAACACGTATACAAAATGACTGCAAAGACACATGAATATCAAGAGAAACACAGAATAACAACAAATATACAAACCGACAGAAAACTGCACGTGAACAAAAATGCACAAAGTAACAACAAAAAACACAGAAAAATACACAAAATGACATCAAGGGGCCTGTACTACGAAGCTGGATTTCCTCCTATGGCGCGTTCACATCAAACGCGTTGAAAGCGTCAGAAACATCAAAAACATCAGGTGTATATTCACAATATATGGTGGAAGCACTTCTAGGGAGCGTCAGAGGCCCCGCTGTGCGCCCCACGCCTCCTGTGCAGCGCGTTTTGAAGCTTTTCGCGCGGCGGATGCTTTTTACATGGGATTGTTGAACTTTTGGGGCATATGGCGGCGCGTCAACCAATCAGGAGTGTTCAGCAACTGTGACGTATTCAAAATAATGAGAAGAAGAAAAAAAACACTAACCGGAGGCGGAGACAGATGGACAGGCTCTTCTGCTGGAATAGAGTAGTTGGTGTCCTGGTAGGAGATGCGAGCGGCTGGGCCCGGGAGAGACTGAAGTAGGAAGAGCAGCTCAGGTTAATCCAGAAACGGCGCAAATAAAGCCAAGCCACTCTCTGGATAATGTAGAGCCGATGAACGGGAGTCAGAGGGGGCGTGTTCAGCAAGGAACTCCAAACTTTATTCTCTATTCAACCACACTTCTCTATAGCCCTGTGACATCACAGTGCACACACTGACTCACACCAAAACACATCCGACCTGAAACACAGCCTTCTCATCACAATAATGTTCCACCACTTCACAGTCACTGGGTGAATTATGAACGTAACTGATCACCACAATATCATCCATTGTATGAACACCACCAGCAACAGAGAAGCCCCTCCCCTCGACGCGCGTCCCAAGCATCTTCGACACTGGTGACAAGCGTCAGTGTTAAATGAGCACAAGCGTCGTGAGGCACGATTTTGACATCCAAAACACGTCTGGTGTGAATGTACCATTAAGTTTTTATACTACAAAGCTGGTTAATGTCTTACGGAGCTAAATCACCATGGTAACTTAGGCTGAATGACTAACCTGGTCTGGACCAGGTTTTGTTCTGGATATGATCTGAGCAAGAATGAAGCCCCGCCCCCTGACCAATCAGTTCTCTAAGAAAACAACCTGTCCAATAGAAGGAGGATCATTGTGAGCAAGTCTCTGATGAGAAGCTGACAGGAGAGAGAATATTTATCCTTTATTTACTCATGATATCCTACAGGAAATATAGAGATTTATCTGATGGACTGACCGACATTAGTAAGCTGATAAAGCCTGTGTCTGTCGGACGCTTTTAGACCAATAAATTAATTCATTCATTCATTCATTGATGTATTCTGTGGCGATGCAAAGATCCTCAGTCCTGTAGATAATCTAAAATATAAATATATTTCACTTTATGATGTGGGCTGATCTGTATGAACGCAGCATCAGAGACACAGACAAGATAAAAGAGAAAGTGAAACTGATCAGTGTCTGTTTATAATCTCAATTATTTAATCATTAACACTCATCATTTACTGTATTAATTACTTTCTGCTTTTTCTGCAGCAACAGTGTTGTTTTTGGTCTGAATTATGAATTTTAATTCTTCATATTTTGAAAGAATTATTCCTCCATTGTGACGTAAATTGCTCTGTAAGTATTTCTGATTGTGATTGGTCTGAAGCTGTAATCTCCTCCTCTGTCACTAGAGCGTGCACGTAGCCAGGCTGGAATCAACACATTCAACTTAGCATGTTGTAATCTAGATTCATAGGACAGCTTCTGTCTGACTGAGAATGTTTGGTTCGGTGACGCTAATGGAGATAAATCCAGGATATAATTATCTAGCTTTGTAGTATAGGCCCAAAATGACAACTTCAACACACAAAATGACGACAAACATTACCAAACACAAAACAACAAGACACAAAAATGATTTAAAACCAAAAATACTTTGTTTGCATGATTATTTTTTGTTTTTCTTCCTTTCAAAAAATATTGTATTGTATCGTTATGGTGAGCCCTTTATCAGTGTATGGCCCCACCCCTAATCTAACTACAAATACATCTTGGATGGTCGGGTGGGTAAACGTAAAACTAAAAAGGAAAAGTGCAAGAAATCCAAGTTTAAAACACAAAGACACTGAATCTGCACAAAAACAACCCACAGTCAGATCAAATCTCTCACAAAAACATCTTCTACCACCTAAAGAACATCTCCAGAGTGAAAGGTTTAATGACTCAGAAAGATCAGGAGAAACTGGTCCATGCTTTTATCTCCAGCAGACTGGACTATTGTAATGGTCTTCATCAAACATCTACAGCTGGTTCAGAACGCTGCAGCTCAGGTCAGAACCAGAACAAAGAGGTCAGAACACATTAGTCCAGTTTTAAAGTCTTTACACTGGCTCCCAGTCAGCCTCAGAGGAGACTGTAAAGTTCTGCTGCTGGTGTATAAATCTGTGAATGGGTTTGGTCCAGAATACATCAGTGAGATGTTAGTCAGGTATGAACCCAGCAGGTCTCTCAGATCTATGAACACAGGTCAGATAGTGGAGCCCAGAGCTCACAGTAAACATGGTGATGCTGCTTTTAGTTGTTATGCTGCAAAGAAGTGGAACAAACTGCCAGCGGAGCTGAAGTCAGCATCACATGAACATTTTTAAATCAAAGTTAAAGGCTTTTCTTTTTCTCTACTGCGTATGATTGAGAGAGATTTATGGTCATGTTGATGATGTCATGTGTTTGTTGATGATTTTAATTGATTTTACTGATGATTTTAAATGTTCTTATTGATTTTAAACAATTGAATGTTTTATCATGTAAAGCACATTGAGTTGCCTTGTGTATGAAATGCACTATACAAATAAATTTGCCTTGCCTAATAACATTAGCATCGTTATCATATCAAATAGCATTAGCAGAGTAAGTTATCCTCCTGCATTAGCTGTGACAGAAAAAAGCCTGCACAGCATCTGATGGACGTTCCCTCAGACAAAAGCGTAGCATACAGTATGTACTAGTGCAGAGAAACCGGAGTATCATCCAAGAATGCCACGAGAATCCTCCTGAAGGCAGGGCCACATAAATGGGCCACTGACACACTAAGTGTTCACAGAAATAATGCACAAAGCTGGAGCTGTTGTAAATGGGAAGTGCTTCAAATAAAAATGTGTCCCACTTAGGTTTCATAATAATGCAGGAATGCAGCCATTCGCCTCAATTAGCACGTCTAAATATAATCCACCTTTTCTAAGGATTCTGTAGGATGGAATATTTAGTATTTGGGTCAACAACACATTTAGTTTACTCAAAAAAGAGCAGAAAGTCAACACACACACACACACACACACACACACACACACACACACACACACACACACACACACACACACACACACACACGCACACACACACACACACACACACACACACACTAAATGCTGGTCAGACTGAGGACACATCTGTCCGTTACAGACCCAGCGTGGGACTCCTCCAGCTGGCTGCGTTTCAACGTTTCACCCCCTGGGATTGGTTCTCCCACAGACCAAATATGGAAGAGACGGAGCTTACTCGTGCATGTCTACTTCCCCACACACACAAAGTCAAAGAAAAAAAATAAGTATTAGCCTTATGTGGTCACAAGATGAGTCACACTTAAGGCAGAGAGCGATCCATGGATGCTTTTCATCTACGTGTGAAGCTATGATCAGTGTGAAGATGGAGGAATATCCCTCTCTGCTCCCTCACCATGACAACAGATAGACTAAAGGTTACAGTATCTGTGCTTAATCCACTGAATCATCTTTTCTACAAGACAGACAGAGAGACTGAGCATCAGTGTGGATGGAGGTGGGGGAGGGGAGGAGGGGGGGATTTGTGCAGCGGCTGCAGTGAGAGAGAGAATTAAAAAAAAGATTTTAATATGTTTTTAAAATAGATTGTTATCGTGTTATCGTTGATGTTTGTTTGTGATTTAAACGACTACTTACCTCCCTTATTATTTGTGCAAGTGTTTAATGTGTAGGTCTTATAGATCAGTGTTTTTCAAATGGGGGTACGTCGCACTACATGGGGAGAGAGAGAGAGAGAGAGAGAGAGGGCAATTACCAAAGGAAAGCATTAAAAATATGGGGCTTTATAATGTTTTTTTTTAGTTAAAAATGATAATCATAATAACGATGATAGAACACCAAACTTCCGCGGCCTCCAGCGGGCGCAATTCAGCCCCTAACCAAAAACAAACCATATATTCAGATTCAGGGGAATAAGACGCGTCCGCTGGTGCCACATTTTCCATTAACACCAATTTTGTTTTTCGCCTTTAGCGGGCGCAGTTTTCACTTTACCCGGGAGGGATACACATATTCGGACTCGGGCAGCCGCTTTCACACTGCTCTCTCCCATACACACAGTAAAGAGGCGTTGCCCTTCCCGCGTGTGGGCGTGGTTCCAGTGCCTCTAACTGACACGCCCCCAGCATCTCAGAGCAGTGAGAAGTGCTTGTTTTTCCATGATTTTTATATACTTTTTTCATCTTTCAAATTTGGCTCAGTGGTTAATGACACATGTTTCTGTGGTGTGACAAACTTATAACACACATTTATTTCTGCTTTACACAGACTTTAAAGAAGCTCGATCAATCTCCCTTTACAGAGCGTATCGTCTCTCACTCTGAGTGACAGCTGTTAAATGTGCCATGTTTCAGCACCAAGGACAGTACAAAACTTTCAACTTTCAGAACACAAAAAGCCACAAATACAAAACAATTACAAACTTTCACACCATAACTCTAATAAATCAGCAGGAAATGAAAATAAAATGTGTTCTTACTTTTGATTTGTCAAAACAGCCAAAAAACAACCATGAAGAACTTTGTATCTTTACAACTTTTTTACATATTTCACAGCCGAGGCCTGCGTTGTCTTTCATAAACCTAGAGCAGCAGCTCATTTTAGCTTTGAACTGAGCCTCCTGTGTCCTGTCTGTTGGAGGCAGGTTCTCCTGCATTAGCATCATCGCTAAAGGTGCTGCTACTTGCTATGCTAACTGCTGCTACTTGCCCACACTAACTGCTGCTACTCGCTACGCTAACTACTTCTACTCGCTGCGCTAACTGTTGCTACTCGCTACGCTAACTGCCGCTACTCGCTACGCTAACTGCTGCTACTCGCTACGCTAACTGCTGCTACTCGCTACGCTAACTACTGCTACTCGCTACGCTAACTGCTGCTACTCGCTACACTAACTGCTGCTACTCGCTACACTAACTGCTGCTACTCACTACGCTAACTACTGCTACTCGCTACGCTAACTGCTGCTACTCGCTACACTAACTGCTGCTACTCGCTACACTAACTACTGCTACTCGCTACGCTAACTACTGCTACTCGCTACGCTAACTGCTGCTACTCGCTACACTAACTACTGCTACTCGCTACGCTAACTACTGCTACTCGCTACGCTAACTGCTGCTACTCGCTACGCTAACTGCTGCTACTCGCTACACTAACTGCTGCTACTCGCTACACTAACTACTGCTACTCGCTACGCTAACTACTGCTACTCGCTACGCTAACTGCTGCTACTCGCTACACTAACTGCTGCTACTCGCTACACTAACTGCTGCTACTCGCTACACTAACTGCTGCTACTCGCTACGCTAACTGCTGCTACTCGCTACGCTAACTGCTGCTACTCGCTACACTAACTGCTGCTACTCGCTACACTAACTACTGCTACTCGCTACACTAACTGCTGCTACTCGCTACGCTAACTGCTGCTACTCGCTACACTAGCTGCTGCTACTCACTACGCTAACTGCTGCTACTCGCTACGCTAACTACTGCTGCTCGCTACGCTAACTGCTGCTACTTGCTACACTAACTGCTGCTACTCGCTACACTAACTGCTGCTACTCGCTACGCTAACTGCTGCTACTGCTCTCCTCCGCGATTTCCACAGAAACAATCTTTACCTCAGGCTTAGCTTCACTTATTGGCCTAAAAAATCTCTTTAAATCAACTGATTTTTGTTTTGGTTTTTTTTTGCCATTTTCTACGTCTTCCAAGCTGACAGAGACACTATTTTTGTGCAAAATCACACTTTAGACGTAGCGTGGGGGCGTGGCCTGACTTTGTTCTCTCTCTCACTCGCGCTCAGTTTTTACATTCAGTTTTGTTTGTACAATGACGTTTCCAGTGATTTCAACTCAATAAAAGACACAGCTGTCCACATATATCATTACACAATGTAATCAAAGCAAATAAGGTGAATGAATAAATCATAAATGACATGCTGGATCCAATCAAATAAGTGCCTCTTAAAATTTGATCCTGCTCCGGCCCAAATTAAGCCCTGGCGTGTTTGACCAGAAACAATAAAAACTATAGAAATCAATCTATTCAGGAGGCACTAAATACTGTTTCATTGTAATTTAGATAATGGGATTCTTTAAAATGTGTATTATCACTCATTCATTCTATCATTATTCTCTATAAGTTGTTTTTTCACAGTATTCTGAGCAAAAAGTTGTAGTCAGACAAAGGGGGGTACTTGGATTTAGAAATAGGAGAAAGGGGGTACTTGAGCCAAAAAAAGTTTGAGAACCACTGCTATAGATGATGCAGTCTTCCTTTGTGTTTTAATTCTATCAGTAAGACTTAGGACTACATCACGTGTATCCATCACCTCCGTCTGCCGTGGCCTGTCCTTTCATTGAGGATCCAGTGATTCATGATAACGAAGCCCTTATTATAGGTAGAGAGGGACAGAGTAGACTCTTAAAGTGTAAGCACACCCTAAAAACACTTTTTTTCTGCTGAATACATAAATGATTAGTAAGGGTGCAAGAAAAAAATTGATTTTGTGATATACCATTTTATTTGAAACTCTTATTTCCTGACAATAACAGCCTCCTTCTATCAAAGCACCTCTCCTTCCATTTCTACTGGTAAGTATTGGAAAAAGTTCAGTTAGTAACTGATTCCCACTATGTGAGCAGGCCTGACCTCAGCAATGACTTCTTGCATCATTGAATGAAGGCACTTCAATAGACATGTTCAGAATGTGTTCACATGTACAGTTTCTTACTATGTGCACCAGTATCTGCTCTCCTGTAGGATGGATGGCCAGCGCCTCATCGTACAGACACTTGGCTTCGTCCAACTGACCGCGGAGTTCAGCCAGACGGCCGCGCTGCAGAAGCACAGAGTGTGAGTTGGGGAAGATGGCGCTGGCCTCAGCGATGCAGAACTGGGCCTCCTTCAACCGGCCGTCTGCCATGAACAGCTCCCCTAAAAGAGGAGGAAGAGCGAGAATAGAGGGAGGTAGAGAGAGAGCAGAGGGAGGTAGAGAGAGAATAGAGGGAGGTAGAGAGAGAATAGAAGGAGGTAGAGAGAGAATAGAGGGAGGTAGAGAGAGAATAGAGGGAGGTAGAGAGAGAATAGAGGGAGGTAGAGAGAGAATAGAGGGAGGTAGAGAGAGAGCAGAGGGAGGTAGAGAGAGAATAGAGGGAGGTAGAGAGAGAACAGAGGGAGGTAGAGAGAGAATAGAGGGATGTAGAGAGAGAACAGAGGAGAAAGAGGGTGAAACAGGTCAGTCACAAAAATTAAGTTTGGACATGAAACATAAGAAAAGATGATAGTCTGATTAGGGATGGGAATTGATAAGAATTTAGCCTGATTCTGATTCCATTATCGATACTGCTTATCAATTTGATTCCTTACCGATTCTCTTCTCGATTCCTTATTGATTGTCATTGCGTGAGGGAATGAAATAATACAAATGAATTTGTTTGCTTTAACTCTTTATTATATTATCTTTATCTCTTTAATTTCCTGCAGGTATATCAGCTCTCTTTTAATCCACCAGGTATAGATTGTTTTCACTGGATAGTAATATATACAAAAGCGCTATATAAAATTGATTACATTATTATTATTATTACAACATATGACACATTTTGGCTACAAACATTTGAGAATATTTACAGTGCTCCTTTTGAACTTGAACAACTTGATCCAAAACTAATTCAGACATAAAACAAATAATTGATCTGTAAAAAAAAGAACATATTAACCAAAAGTACATCTGCACTATTTGTTATGTATTTAAACGGTAAAGCTTTAGTTTAATCTTTGTTTACATTTCTATAAATGGACCTTCAGAGACGCCGTCCCCATTGTTACATGTGATGTCATCAGCCGTGTGTGTGTGTGTGTGTACGTGTGAAAGAGCAAACTAATGACAAAGATCAGTATACCAGTCCGTCTCCCGTGTCTGATTACTTGTTATGAGGACATACAGTAAACTGGTGACGAGGTGTGTGTTCTTGCTGAAGTTTGTTGTTTTTGGAAGAAAAATGTGTGCAAGAAGCAACTTTAGCGCGAGTGTACAGAACCAGGAAGTGACTAGTGTAGCAACAGAGACGCTACAGACACAGCACAGAGGACAGCACAGCTGCAGGTGGAGGAGCTGGATTCTCCGTGGTGGACAGCAAAGAACTATATGGTGGGAGGAGCTTCACTTGGTGCTAGCATAAACATAATATACAGGACCTGGAGGGGTTTATAGTTACATATTTGCGACGTAAGAGGAACCGATAAGCGGAATTGAAATACAAGCAAACATTACTGGGTTCTCAGAAAAAAAACGTTTTTTGGTTCTCATCCCTAAGTCTGATACAGTAAAGATAACACGTGTGTAGTGCGAAGAGATACCAGTTATAAAAGCACTTTCTACATACAAACATTTCATGGTTTCACTTTAATTAGATGGTAAGATAATATGGAAGGCTAGCAGTAACTTAAAGGTGACATATTATCAACGATCAACTTTATCACGAGGTAACTTGAGTGTCCACCGGCACACAAAATGTGAAATAAGACCATCCAGTCGTTTGTTTGTGGTCTTACTACACAGAGTAAATTGCTCAGTTTCAAATTTTTGGAGTTTGTGACGTCACAAGCTAAGACAATACACTCCCCTCTGCTGGTAACTCCACCCATGGACTCCACCCCCAAAAGTGATCTATCGCCTCGTGTCACTGATGTGATGTGTTTGAGGAAGGAAGGATGTGTTAGGGAGGAAGTGACAGATGGAAAAGGAATGCTAGGATGGATGGATGGATAGATGGATGGATGGATGGATGGATGGATGAATAGATGGATAGATGGATGGATGGATGGATGGATGGATGGATGAATAGATGGATGGATGGATGGATGGATGGATGGATGGATGAATAGATGAATGGATGGATGGATGGATGAATAGATGGATGAATAGATGGATGGATGGATGGATGGATGAATGAATGGATGGATGGATGGATGGATGGATGAATAGATGGATGGATGGATGGATGGATGGGGGAAATGGGACACACCGTTTGACTCCCACGTCATGTAACAGCAGGAGGCTAGTCAACCATAGAGCTCATGTTCTTATGCTTTGAGTATGGGTGGTGAATCAATGGAATAAATTGTAGCTGTGGCTACAACAATAGCTTACCACCACATGTGGAGTGAAAGAATAATGCAATGAAATGTAAAGTGCTTTGAGTGTCTATTCAAAGCACTTCATAAAATCCAATGCATTATTATTATATTCCATTAATGCTCCACTCGTAAGGCAGAAGGTTTGACATTTTCCAGAGGTGAAAGTAATGGATTTCAAGTACTCACATTACTGTAATTGAGTTGCTTTTATGGGTACTTGTGCTTTTTTGTGTATATTTCTAAATCAGTATTTTTACTTGTACTTAAGTATGTTTCAAAAGAATTAATTCATTATATTTCTACACTCAACCATTACTGAGCAAATTATTATTATTTGTTTTATTATGATCAACAGACATTGTGAAACTACAAAAAATTTAACGACCAGACAGCAATCAAACGCATCACATCATCGTCGACCAATCAGATTAAAGGTAATGCACCAAAACGTCATTGAATGCTGGTGATTTTCTCAGTTTTAGAGTTCATAAATATAGCTACATTTACAGCCTGATAATTTGTTTTATTTTGAATTGAAATCATTGGTGTTATTTTATTTTATTTTTTTAAAAGAATTGTACATTTTGACACTTTTATTTTATACGGATGCCTTTGTGGAAAATAAATCAAAACTTCCAATTGTGCAAGATTTGGTCTCTTTCTTTTTAATTTTATACATGAGATGTTTACTGTATGCAAGGGAACAAGATTTATTACCAAAAATAAACAATAAAGTATTTTATGTATGACTTACTTGCACTTGTACTTGAGTACAGTACAGTTTCAATCAAGTACCAATACTTCTACTTCTAGAATATATCAGAACTCTTTACACCTGTCGAATTTTCTCAACAAAAACCCACCAAGTGTCATTCTACATCTACATATATGCTGTTATGGAGGATATTTTGCTACATGTAGCTCAGACACTCACGTGGCGGTCGTAAAAATGCGAAAATTCAAGTTTCCCACACATTTTTAAACACTTCACAAGTGATGGCCCGCCCTACCAGCCTGAAGCCAGATGCGTTCCAGGGTGGTCCAGATGTAGGTGGGGCCCTGACGTCGTGTGGAGCTGATGTCTGACACCTCAGAGAGCGCCGCCTCCAGGCGGGACGCTGCCAGCGAAGAGGGACTCTGAGAACCTGCAAGGAGTAAAGTTTCACATGTAGGGCCTCCAATTTTCCCTGATAGTGGAAAATATGCAGAAAAAATGGAATTCACATTGTGTGACAGAAAAATTTATTTAAAATCAGGTTCCAACGTGACACAGCAATGACTCACATGCATGTTTTTGGACAATGTTACACATTTTCATGCTATTTTTTTTCTCCTTGATAACGATTACTGGAATGTCTAGAACAAGGGAGTCAAACTCATTTTAGTTCAGGGGCCTCATATCGAGCAGTTTGATCCCAAGTGGGCCCCAGATTATAGGCAGGAAAAACAATTCTTATTTAATTGGGATAGATTTTGTGGAATAAATTAAGGAAATTGTAGGATTTTAGAAAAATGTAGTTATATCAACAATTTGTCTGCCATCATGAGATATAACATGGATAAACTGTGAGACCTGCAAATATTGTGAATTTGTACTGAATTTGTATTGGAGGCACTGAAATTTCAACAAGTAATATATTTAGATAATATTTAAATTTATTGTTATTTTACTTTGTCCTGCGGGCCGGATTAGATGCTTTAAAAGGCCGGATATCAAACAAAGGACAATATCACACAATTCTATGGGATTTTTCCCGTCAAAAGCAGTGTTAAGTTCTCGTGATTTCAGCAAAATCTTCCTGATATCTAAAATATTACACAATTCCCATGAAACTTTACAATATTAGCAAGGTTTACGTTTTCCCCACTGTTATATCACATGATGGCTGTCATTTTTAATCGTAAAATGTTAAAATAACTCATTAAAAAAAAAAAAAAAAAAAGTCCTGTAATTCTCTTCAAATCATTCCACAAAATGTCCCCAAATTACACGAAAATTGATCACAAAATCAATTAAATGGAAAGTTTAGATCAGCATGGACTGATATCTGTCACTTATTACATATTCTATCATTTGTTTATATGTGAAAGTGCAAACTAGATCACAATAATTATTAAATTACTCATTTTTCCACCTAAAATCTGTAGCCCACTAAGTAACTAAGTAACAGTAGGGCTCCCCCTAAAGGTCACTGTTGTAAACACTCCTCACCCCCCGCCGCCTGCCCCACCCCACAGCTACATCGTACCTTTGCTCTCCCAAGACAGTAGCAACCGATCACTGAAAAATCCTAATACAACAGTGACACTAAGGGTGCTTTCACACATATAGTCCCATGTGACCATGTGACCAGTATGAGGAAGAGAGACAAGTAGAATAAATGAATGATGAGGGAGTAATACGGAAGGAAGTGTGGAAATGTGCGTGTGTGTGTTTGTTTGTGTGCTGACCAGCTCTATCTATTCATCTAGATGGATAGATGAATAGATAGATGTATAGATAGATGAAATGATATTTGTGTGTGTGCTGCCTGATGAAGCACTGGGTTGTGAGTGTGTGTGCGTGCCTGTTGCCGCAACGTGTGTGATTGCGGTGTGTTGCTGCTGAGCTGTCACTGCTCCGTTCCTCAGACAAAGGTCTTCTTTGCCTTTTTTTTCTGGCTCCGCCCTGATATAAGTTTGAGAAAAGTGAATTTGTAGACAACCGTGTGCAGCCACAGGGCTGGTCATAATCTAGCATTAGTTTGTATTGGGCTGCCGTAAAGCAGTACGTCTTGCCACCGGGTTGAAGGCAGGAAAGTTGTAAGTGTGGTTTTCTGGCCAGAGACAGCAGGGGGGATGAAAGACCCCCAATTACCCCATAACCACTTGTAGAACCCTCACAGGGACTATGAGAAAAAGTTACTTAGTTCTGCTTTAAGATAAACTGCTACGTATTTGGCCCCCAAACTAAAATAAGTTTGACACCCTTGATCTACAGCATTTAAAATATGAAATTAATAACAGTAGTTGACTCTATTAACCTTTTTAGCATGTTTGGTGTTATTTTGTGAAGCTTAATAACCAGTAAAGTAAAAAAAATCTAAACTGGAAAAGATGATGAAACGTACATGTAAAGTGAAGTGGAAATGAGTAAACTCTGGAACACAATTGAGGAAATTTGAACACAACGACTTGTGTAAGTGGACGAAAACAGTCTTTAAAACATGAGATAATGTGAAAACATCAAATTTTCATACTTAAAAAAACATGACAGAGCTCATGGTGAAAGCAAAGGGAATAGCACATAAGGAAAGCTACTGATGCTAATCACTTTTTAAAGCCCTGACAGCTAAATAAAGAGTGATGCTTGGTCCTGTTGGACTGGTGGAAGTGTGGAGAGATATTCAAACGGCACATCTGCTTTCCAAAATCAGGTTAGAGGAAAGCAAGCAGGGCTTTAATCCAGAACGGGTCAAACGGTGGAGGATTTAGTCTGACCTACAAATTCCCCTGTCTCTCTGCTATTTACCTGCAGCGATGTGTTTAACTCTTAACAATCCATTAAAATAGTGAATATTCACACTGGCCCAGTGACTGGCTTTATTCTAAAGGACACAAACAGGAAAACAGACCAATGGAGGCATCCTGGAAGTCTGGCAGCGTGAGGTGGATGGAGGGTTTCCTGGGCCCAGGATTGACCTCCACTCGCTCAGCCATGGGAATACTGCTGCTGTCATCTGTCTCACTGGAACCACAATAACATGGACATGAATAAATGGACAACAGAATTACAGATAAATACAGAATATTACTGGAAAATGCACAAAAGGACAACAAAAATACTGAAAAGAACAACAAGTGTTGTAAAAATACAGCAAAATTTCACAAAATCACACCAAAGGACGTCAAAAAATTTCAAAAGGACGACAAAGTTACATAAAACTACAAAAAATTACAGGAAAATATACAAAAGGACAATTAAATTAAATAACAGGACACAGAAATAAACAAAAATAGACACACAGACAACAAAGTAACAGGGAAATACACAAAGGACAACAAAAACACACACAAGAATGAAAATACAAAAATTTTTTGAAAAATATACAAAAGGACAACAAAAATACAACAAAAATACACAAAGAACAACATAAAGTATAGAAAAATACAGAAAGTTAGAAAAATACACCAAATGACTACAGAAATATACAAAAGGACAACAGAATGACAGAAAAACAGACCAAAGAAAAAACACAAAAGGACAACAGAAAACAGCAAAAAATACACAAAATGGCTCCATAAAATAAAAACAATTACAGAAAAACACACAAAACGACAACAACAAATACACAAAAATTACAGGAAAATATTCAATTTGTGGCACCCAGATCAGACAATATCTGTAACTGTATTTTTGTTTGTTTTTCTTTCTTTTATTAAAAAGAATGACGTGTATAGGCTGTTTGGAGCCAGGCATCATGTTTGTGCTAAGCTATCACATTTGTCCTTAGCTATCACGTTTGTCCTAAGCTATCACATTTGTGCTAAGCTATCATGTTTGTGCTAAGCTATCACGTTTGTGCTAAGCTATCACGTTTGTGCTAAGCTATCACGTTTGTCCTAAGCTATCACGTTTGTCCTAAGCTATCACGTTTATGCTAAGCAATCACGTTTATGCTAAGATATCAAGTTTGTTCCTGGATTTACTTAGCTTCTATAGCATGTCCCGTGTCCCAGGAGCTGGCGGTGTTGTGCCAAAGTCTGTGACTTGAAAAAATCTGTGACCGCTGCAGCTTCTCGGCGATAGAGAAGAAGAATGCTACGTCAACTGCATAAACCTCTTCGTAGCTATTAAGGAGCCATTTACTCCCCCTTAAACATCACCCTCCGGTGGGTGTAGTAAATGCTGACTGGAGAATAATTACAAACGTGTTTAAGGGGGAGTAAATGTCCGCCGAGAAGCCGCAGGGATTGGAACTGTCGCCACCGACACTCGGCTGCCACTTGGCTCGGCTTCGGCTCTTGGTGACGTCATCGACTAGTCGATGTCGACTCGACTAGTCGATGTCGACTCGACTAGTATGCACATAAAGTCGACCTTTAGAATTATGAAGTCGTTGAACCTCTAGCACCCACTGGTGCTAAGCTATCATGTTTGTGCTAAGCTATCACGTTGAACAGATTTAGTGCTTACTAAATGATGACTAACCCATACTCACCTGGAGCGACTGACATCATAGCGGATTTGCCAAAGTTGCAGCATCTCCTCGCAGGTGTGCAGGGCCACAGCGGGGCAGTGCACCACTTCCTCAAGCTTCACCTTCGTAAACAGCAAACTGATAAAGAAAGATTACTCACTGTCATCAGATAGAAACTTCATTTCCTCACATTCTTAAATAGCTCAAACTTTGAACAGTATTCTGACTCTGGATCAGTTTGAAAAATAAATAAATTCCAATCTCTCATCTTTGGAAAAAATAAAAAAAATGAATATCTCAGTTTGTAATGAGCCGATCTTTCTGAAATTTGACTCAGTTATGTTTGGTTGGTTTGTCAATTCTCCTACTGAGTGTCATCGGGATCAGAAGCAGATTGTGCGTTTCATTGTGATTATTGTAAAATATGGGTGTGTCCATACCAAGGTTGGGGTCAATTATAATTGCAATGGCATAACTGATAATTAATTACAATTATGGGATAATTGTAATTTTGAAAATTTGATGCTGTCATAATCGTAATTGAATTGTAATCAAGTTCATATAAATGACTTTGTAAAAATTGTAAATCATAATTCACGCAAAATTGTGGAACCATTCTATATACAGTTCAACACATATGAAGTTAATAATAATTCAAATGTGTTTCATATCAAGCTTTCCAACATCTTACCATTAAAAAATATTAAAAGGTATATTTTAATTAATTAGGAAGCCTGACAAGGTAACCAGTAGATATGAAATAAATTAGATCATAGATATTGTGTAATCATAAGAGATGCTAAAAGAAAGTTAACATAAGAGGAAGGTTTATTTTCATTAGGTTATATATTTCAGGTTCAGTAATTGGGATTAATTGTGGTTGAACTTAAGTAATTGAGAACATGATTGTAATTGACTTTCTAAGGATACAAAATAATTGTAATTTAGTTGTAATCAGAAAACATGCTGGTAACTATAATCCTAATTGAATTGTAATTGAAGACATATTTGAAACTGAAAAATGTAATTGATCCCAAACATTGTCCATACATTGTGACCAACTGTGTGGTTATTAATGGGGATATACATGATGATCATTGCACCATGATACCTTGTTTTGTGTATTTTTCTGTCATTTTGGCTGTTGATTTGTGTTTTTTTTTAATGTCATTTTGTATATTTTTAATGTTTTATGCACTTTTTTGATTTATTTATTTGTAGTCATCTTGTGTGTTTTTAGAGTAATTCTGTGCATTTCTTCTGTCCTTTTTGTGTATTTTTGTATGCTTTTTGGAGTGATTTTGCACATTAACATTGAGGGCCACACATAACTAGTTGTCCATGTCTGCACTGGGCTCTTTACCTTAATCCCTTTACCTGTCTATACTTTGTTGTCAATGTTGTTGCTACAGATGTGAAAAACAATTCTTATTTAATTGGGATACATTTTGTGGAATAAATTAAGGAAATTGTAGGATTTTAGAAAAATGTTGTTATTTCAACAATTTGAGATGAAAACTGTCTGCCATCATGAGATATAAACATGGATAAACTGTGAGACCTGCAAATATTGTGAATTTGTACTGAATTTGTATTGGAGGCACTGAGATTTCAACAAGTAATATATTTAGATAATATTTAAATGTATTGTTGTTTTACTTTCTCCTGCGGGCCGGATTAGATGCTTTAAAAGGCCAGATTTTGCACCCAGGCCTGGAGTTTAACACATGTGGTCGAGAAAGTGTGAAAAACTCAAAAATCTTCTGCTACATGTTAAGGTTTGATCAGGGATGATGTTATCCTGTGACTGAAAACGAATGCAGAGCTTCATATGAAGTGGGTTTTCAATGTGTTGGTTCACATTATTATGACTAAATTCAAATGTGAAAAAGCTCTGGTACAAAGACATGTTTAGCTGATAGTGTATTAGCTGAAATGGTGATCAGTTTACCTGGTGACACATCACAGCAGAAACATCTCCACTCACATGGCTATGTGGGATTTCGTGCAAAACGTGAGGGTGATTCTTCGGTTTGCGGTAATTATAGGTTTCACAAATAATGTTTTGGGACAATATCACACAATTCTATGGGATTTTTCCCGTCAAAAGCGGTGTTAAGTTCTCGTGATTTCAGCAAAATCTTCCTGATATCTAAAATATTACACAATTCCAATGAAACTTTACAATATTAGCAAGGTTTACATTTTCCCCACTCTTATATCACATGATGGCTGTCATTTTTAATCGTAAAATGTTAAAATAACTAATTAAAAAAAAAAAATGGACTGATATCTGTCACTTATTACATATTCTATCATTTGTTTATACGTGAAAGTGCAAACTAGATCACAATAATTATTAAATTACTTTTTCCACCTAAAATCTGTAGCCCACTTAAAGCAGAACTAAGTAACAGTAGGGCTCCCCCTAAAGGTCACTGTTGTAAACACTCCTCACCCCCCGCCGCCTGCCCCACCCCACAGCTACATCGTACCTTTGCTCTCCCAAGACAGTAGCAACCGATCACTGAAAAATCCTAATACAACAGTGACACTAAGGGTGCTTTCACACATATAGTCCCATGTGACCATGTGACCAGTATGAGGAAGAGAGACAAGTAGAATAAATGAATGATGAGGGAGTAATACGGAAGGAAGTGTGGAAATGTGCGTGTGTGTGTTTGTTTGTGTGCTGACCAAGCAGCTCTAAGGATGGATAGATGGATAGATGAAAAGATAGATGTATAGATAGATGAAATTATATTTGTGTGTGTGCTGCCTGATGAAGCACTGGGTTGTGAGTGTGTGTGCGTGCCTGTTGCCACAACGTGTGTGATTGCTGTGTGTTGCTGCTGAGCTGTCACTGCATAGAGTTGCTCCGTTCCTCAGACAAAGGTCTTCTCTGCCTTTTTTTTCTGGCTCCGCCCTGATATAAGTTTGAGAAAAGTGAATTTGTAGACAACCGTGTGCAGCCACAGGGCTGGTCATAATCTAGCATTAGTTTGTATTGGGCTGCCGTAAAGCAGTACTTCTTGTTCACCTACTGTACATCCAAACTTTGGATTTAAAATCCAAAAGGTTGTTTACTGCAAAACATTGGTTTTATTATTGTGATACATTCCCTAGTTTAAAAACTGACAATTTATTACCACACAATTGACATGTTTTGCTCTGTAATCTTGAAAAATTATTATTATTATTATTATTATTATTATTATTATTATTATTATTATTATTATTATTATTATTATTATTATTATTATTATTATTAATAATATTATTTATTAGCATACATAAAGTCTTTCAAAATTGTAATTTTTTTCTTTGTAATCTTGGAAAATTATTATTATTATTATTATTACAATTTATTAGTCAAGGAAAGTCCTTTAAAATTCTATTTTTTTACATTGTCATCTTGAAAAATTATTACTATTACAATTTATTAGCACAAGTTAAGTCTTTCAAAATCCCCATTTTTGCTTTTTAATCTTTAAAAAATATTATCATTATTATTATTCAATAGATTCCCTTGCTTGTGAATATTATAAAAAAAACAATCCAGTTAACTCCACAAAATGTCCTGATTTTGATGAATAATGCATTTCAAAGAGCTTTCAGTGGTAGACGAGCAGGATCACAGACTGTCCCAATGTGATTGACTCTTACATGGAAAGAGCTTTGAACCCATCAACATCTTTAAAATGCTCACTAAGTGTTGTGATCAATGCACAGTGAGTGTCACCAAGAGTGTGTGTCTGCGTGTGTGTGTCGCTGTGGTGAAAGGATGATGATGAGGAGTGTTTCCGCTCAGCCTTTTTAGTCCAAGACAACTGGTTAAGTGATGTGTGTGTGTGTGTGTGTGTGTGTGTGTGTGTGTGTGTGTGTGTGTGAGAGTTAATTGCCAGAAGGGGCTCTCAGAGGATGCAGTCTGTCATGAGCATCACTCATCCGTGAGGAGAGAGCGTCCCTCTGTTATTCTGAGCTCTCTGTCACAGGCTGGTATTGGAGGTGTTGGAATGAGGAAACAGTAACAGTAGGAATAATGAAACAGTAACAGTAGGAATAATGAAACAGTAACAGTAGGAATAATGAAACAGTAACAGTAGGAATAATGAAACAGTAACAGTAGGAATAATGAAACAGTAACAGTAGGAATAATGAAACAGTAACAGTAGGAATAATGAAACAGTAACAGTAGGAATAATGATGAAACAGTAACAGTAGGAATAATGAAACAGTAACAGTAGGAATAATAATGAAACAGTAACAGTAGGAATAATAATGAAACAGTAACAGTAGGAATAATGAAACAGTAACAGTAGGAATAATGAAACAGTAACAGTAGGAATAATGAAACAGTAACAGTAGGAATAATGAAACAGTAACAGTAGGAATAATGAAACAGTAACAGTAGGAATAATAATGAAACAGTAACAGTAGGAATAATAATGAAACAGTAACAGTAGGAATAATGAAACAGTAACAGTAGGAATAATAATGAAACAGTAACAGTAGGAATAATAATGAAACAGTAACAGTAGGAATAATGAAACAGTAACAGTAGGAATAATAATGAAACAGTAACAGTAGGAATAATGAAACAGTAACAGTAGGAATAATAATGAAACAGTAACAGTAGGAATAATGAAACAGTAACAGTAGGAATAATGAAACAGTAACAGTAGGAATAATGAAACAGTAACAGTAGGAATAATGAAACAGTAACAGTAGGAATAATGATGAAACAGTAACAGTAGGAATAATGAAACAGTAACAGTAGGAATAATAATGAAACAGTAACAGTAGGAATAATAATGAAACAGTAACAGTAGGAATAATGAACAGTACAGTAGGATAGAAACAGTACAGTAGGAATAATGAAACAGTAACAGTAGGAATAATGAAACAGTAACAGTAGGAATAATAATGAAACAGTAACAGTAGGAATAATAATGAAACAGTAACAGTAGGAATAATGAAACAGTAACAGTAGGAATAATAATGAAACAGTAACAGTAGGAATAATAATGAAACAGTAACAGTAGGAATAATGAAACAGTAACAGTAGGAATAATAATGAAACAGTAACAGTAGGAATAATGAAACAGTAACAGTAGGAATAATGAAACAGTAACAGTAGGAATAATAATGAAACAGTAACAGTAGGAATAATGAAACAGTAACAGTAGGAATAATGAAACAGTAACAGTAGGAATAATGAAACAGTAACAGTAGGAATGACAAAAAATTAACAACTCAAAAAGTGTAAAAGTTACAAGCATAAATCTTGAGAAATTTCTGAATGTTTTCATAGCTTTGTGAAAATCTGACAAAAGGAGGCGTTAACGACCGACGGAAGAAAAAAACGTATTACTGAAAAACAATACACAAAATCAATCCAAGGGCCTGTACTACGAAGCTGGATTTAATCTTATCGTGCTAACTTCTGGAATTTTTTGGGTGTGTCCTGTAGTACGACGCTGGCTAACTTCTTCCTGGGTTAAATCACCATGGTAACTTAGGCTGATTGCCTAACCTGGTCTGGACCAGGTTATAAAGTGGATCAGATCTGAGTTAGTACTGAAGTACCGCTTCCTGACCAATCAGTTCTCTTGTAAAATGAGCAGTTCATTGTTAGATGATCCTGGTTGGTGCAGATCTGACAGCTGAGTTTAGCAAAGAAAGATTATCAATGGATAAATTAATCATTTCATTTACTTATGACAACATTTAGGAAAGATATATACATCTGATGGACTGATCTACAGTCAGCTGATGAAGCCTGTGAAGTGACACTCTCTGTATGTACTGATGGATCAACTCATTCATTCATACATACAGTACATGCATATGCTATAGTGACGCTGACAGTGAAACAATGTGCTCTCATCTCAGTGTGTGTGTGATAAATTGAGGACGACTACCTGAATAGAAACATGTCTGTGCTGTAATAAAGTGAAAGTGATCAGAGCACTGTCCGTTTATCATCCCATGGATTAATAATGATCATCTCACGCTTTTTTACACATTAGTGTTCTTTTCTTCCTGATTTTTCTGCAGCAACATTGTTGTTTTTGGTCTGAATTATGGATTTGAATTCTTCATATTTTTTATTCAGTAAACAACTTTGCATATGCCTTAGCTTCCTGTAATTTGATCAGCTTTGCACTATGTACATGTACACTAATAATTAGTGACATATACTGTATGCATTGGTTCTTGGGTGACACGCTCTTGAAATCAGAAAAAACTACTTTTTTTTACTATTTTTATTGGCCCATAACTGCATCTGGGAATGTAAGAAAAACTGATCTCTGTTTTAATTTATAGTATAAAGATTACTCTTTCTTTAGGTTATTTTACATGAGGCCATTGTAGCTTGGCTCTTTGTTTTATAATCAAAAGCAAAAAGCAAAAGCCCAGTTTTTTGGAAATTGTGCAAGAAAGACTTTGTTGATCACTGGAGCTCTTCTTGCCTCTGCTACTGCCTCAATGCTAAACATGTAGCAGCTAGCACGGGCACTCGGAAAGTGCTAGCTGCAACATGCTCCGAGCAGGCAGTGTCTCCAATCTACACTGGACAAGATGACAGGGTTCAGAGACATGGCATTTGTCACTTTTTGTATAAGAAAAAAAACAATTAATCATCTGCTGAACTGAATGTCTCCCATACAGTGAAATGTAGCAACGTTCAGGAATAAGAAACAAAGTGGAGGAGAATGCTGAACTGAAAAAACACTTCCAACCAAATTGACATTAGTGATGAGCAGCCGTTCACAAAGCAGGGGGTGATGTTTAATGCACAGCTTCAGATGAAGCAATGAGTTGAAATCGTCTTTATTCACGCATCAAATCCAGCGACATCGTTTCACCCTCGTACCTCACAACACTTCATACCAGGGTCGGGGTCAATTATAATTGTAATCGCGTAATTGATAATTACCTTTAGTAATTGAGAACATAATTGTCAATGACTTGTGAGGATAAGAATTATTGTGAAAAAATGCTTGTAACGGCAATCGAACATAAGTAATTAAAAACGTAATTGTAACCGAAAAACATAATTGACCCCAACCCTGTTTATAGCGTTCAGCGGGTCACTAAGGCAGTCATTTTGCCTTCCTCCTGGGGATGAGCGCTAACAGTGTGCTTCAAGGACGAGGAGGAAGGCAGTGAGCAAATAACCACACACACACACGCGCACACACACACACACAGCAGTGGCCAACGCAGAGCGGCGAGCAGCAGCGGCGTAAACTCAGAGCAAAAATAGCAACAAAAAAAATGTTCTGTCCACAAAGCTGTGCATGCACAGCATTAGTCACTCACCGCTCTCACAGTTAAGTGAAGCCTATTCTCTGCAAACACACACACGCACACACACACGCACGCACACAAGCACACACACAGGTTCATCTTCTACTTGGATTAAGTAGAAACACAAGCAGGTCAACACAAGAATGGGACAGGCATTAAGCAAGCTAGCTTTGTGCACGAGTAAGACACTGTGTGCACGGGCTACACTTAGACAGATGTACACACACACATGCACACAGCACACACAGCATACACACATACACACTTTTAGGCGAATGCAAAATCATCATAGGCTGAGATAAGACAATTCCTTTAGTACAAAGTGTGAAGCCAGACACACACACACACACGCACAAGCACGCACACACACACACACACACACACACACACACACACACACGCACGCACGCACGCACGCACGCACACACACACACACACAGTTGCAGAATCCCGTTTTGCATTGAAATGTGTGCCTGTTTAGAGAGAGTGAAGGAGGAAAACAGGAAGTGGGAAAAGGAGACGTGAGGGAGGAAGTTAATGTTACTCTGCAGCAGCTAACGAGGATCACACACATGCATGCACACACATACGCACACAAGCTGCAGCACACAGACGTGCATGTGCAAGATGCTGCTGCACACAAACAGACAGAGAGACACGAGTGCTTTGATGTGAGCTGCTCCATCACACATTCAAGGCTAATGATATTCAATGAGCTTGTTAGTGAGAAAACACCACACACACACTCACACACACACACACACACACACACACACACACACACACACACACACACACACACACACACACACACACACACACACACACACACACACACACACACACACACACACACACACTGCTGTTTCTCTCCATCATCTGCTCAGTCAGTTAGCTCAATCACTGTAATATTTGTTGTTAAAGGGGCAGTATTATGAAAAATCACTGTCTAATGGTTCTGCTACAGTGATATACATCCCTTTAGCCTCGTTCAGAGGGACAGAGTTAAAAAAGTTTCCACCCTTCCTTGTTATCCACATTTTGTAAAGAAGAAACTCCTCCTCATAATCCTGGCTCCTCCTACCCTATAAGAATGTGAGCTCCTCCCTCTCAAACTACCTTTTAGGTAAAACAAATATAATCAATGTATGTGTTCTCTGCTTAATTTGTATTTGTGATGCTGTGCATCAATTGATCAGTGAGTGGTGTTCCATGTCAACAGTTGCCCCGCCTCTTGTTTGTAAGATATGCACTTTTTTTTGTGTGTGTCGGGATGAAGGGTGAGATGGGGTTTACTCTGTTTTATATGTACATGTTTCCACACGCTGTTGTTCGGTATCATTTTGAAAAACTATAAATAAAGTCTGGAAAAAAACCCAAAACAAACAGCGAAGGCAGGTTGATATTACAGTTATTATCTTCACATTTAGTATAACTAGTATAGTGCCCGTCAGTATGTATTAATGTGGGAGCTAGTCAATTGTCAATGAGTCAAATGAGTATGTGTTTGAAGGTTGGATGTACAAAAAGGTGGTCGAACATACTCATGAATATGCATGAAGGCCCAAAAAAACTCTTCTTGTTGTGCTCCAACAATATATCCAGAACTTTTAAAACAGAGCAGCACCTCTGAACGTCTTCTCTGTGGTGGGCGCCATGTTTGTTCATTAACATACTCTTCTTACAAAAAGTAAGGTTGTGGGTGTGGCTTATCGCCAGGGTAGGTACGGATGGAAGTGAATGAGACTGTTTGTTATGTCCAAGGAAGCTACGCTATGTTATCTTTGGCTGTGGAAGGAACAACGACTCCTGGAGATGTTTGATAGCCACTTTTCACTGATATCTGATATTGTCCAACAGTAAATTTCTGATTTCCAATATTAACCGATACCGGGGACTTCCTGTTTTGACAGGAATTTACCCGTATTGAAAGGGAAACCCAAACAAAAATCCTTTCCACCACTAGTTACAGCGCTAACTAGTGGTGGAAAAGATTTTTGTTTTAACAATGGTTCGATTTGTATCTCGATTCTCGAAACCCGGAAAGATCCAAGCCGTCAATTCCGACCTCTGAGGTAAATGCTTTTCATTCAATAAGCTCGAAAAACATTTTTTCCAACTATAATTTCAATTATAATTACACCATAATTGTAATTAGCAACAATTATGCAATTATAATTATAATTGACCCCAGCCCTGGTACCCACACACACTCAGAGATGACATGAGCAAAGCGAAAGCAGGGCCGGAACACGCACGCACGCACGCACGCGCGCACACGCACACACACACACACACACACACGCACACACACACACGCACGCACGCACGCACGCACACACACACACACAGCATCAAACCCTAAAACATGGATAAATGTGTGAATAAAAGATCAAAAACAAGCAGAGGCTACTTTCTAATCACCAATAGGATCATCTGGTTTCTAAGTAGAGAGAATACTAAACATACTTGTAATTTTCATGAGTTCTTGGACAGGTAATGGTGTGTTCTTCACTCACTCTACCTAAATGAACTGGTGGTTACCAAGGCGATGGGGATTTCTAGTGGTAGGAGGGCTGTGATTGGCTGAGCCAGGAGAAGAGCTCCTAAATGGGTCAAAGCAGTCAAGTGTCTCAATGGAGGATGTGTATGTGTATGTATCTGTGTGTGTGTGTGTCTGTGTGTGTGCTTGTTTTTCTGTATGAACGCGTTTGATTGGCCTTCCTCACATATTCCCGCCCCATCTGTGCTTTTTCCTCCTCAACCTGACAGCCTCGCATTCCCACCTTAACCTTTCTTCTCGTGGATGTTCTGGTTTTCTGTTTCCCTCTGGTTCATCTGATCTGGTTTGTACTGGGACCGTGGAGGCAAACACTGACCCCAAATGGCAACTTTATGAAATGTTTTTCAAAGCAGAAAACATCATGGGGTGAGCACTGCTAACAACTGCTACCTACTTTTAAATCAATCAATCAATCATATCCTCTACACCAGGGGTTCTCAACCTTGTTGTCATAAGACACTGTGGGGGTGGGGGCTCGCCAGATGCTTTTAAGAAACTAGAATATTTTTACAACAATTTTAGCCCATTTTTGGTTATTTTTACTATTTTTCTGCAACTACACCAAACTTGCTATATTTTAACCTAGTTTAACCACTTTTTCTTGCCATATTTTTGCTCCTTTTAATGCATTTCTGCTACATTACTCCTATTTCAGCCACTTCTCCATCAAACTTCAATACCTTTTTTTTTTCCCACTTACAAGACATTTTCAGCACTTTTAAACCCTTTCCACCATTTTTCCTCCTAATATCAAATATGTTGACCCATTATTGTCACTTTTAACCTCTTTTCACCATATTTCATGCAATTTGTGATGACAGTTATTTGCCAGGTTAAACTTAATGTTCCAATATTGTCACTTTTTAACCACTTTTTAAGTATGTTTTTTTCCACTCTAATTTGCAACTCTTAACACATTTCTGTGGTTTTTAAAATCCCATTTCACCATTTTTTCCACCAGTTTTGGTCACGTTGTACCCATTATATTTGTGATTAAAACAAGGATTAACATCTTTAATATGACTACATACTATGGCCCAAATAATATTAAACGTTCCTGGATAACAGTGGATATTATTCAGATGAATAAATAAATGTGGTTATCATAGATTCATAGAACAATGGACCATCATTTTACTGACTTTATGGATGGACCCCAAAAATCTCTCCCCTTTATTCCCCCTTATAGATGGTCCTGTCTCCACATGACTGTTCGTCAATGTTCATGTCCGTGTTCAACCACCTTCAGCTACAGTGGGGGTCCCTGCTCTCTGGGTCACAGGCTGAAAAGGTTGAAAACGACTTCATATCTACAGTGTAAATATGAAAAGGTAGATAGGACAGTAATACAGTGTAATGTTACATTTTTTACTTTTCTTTTATTTACTAACACGCTGCAAGTCTTTAAACTTGTTATTTCATACATTGCTTCTTAAATGTGATGGATGTGATAGTGGTCCAGTTAGCCCCTGGTAAGATGGTGGTCAGGGCTGAGCTGTTGTCGCGGGGGTCGAATCCATTCTCCTGTTTATTTCTATGGTTTACACGACAAAACATAGTGAGTGGACCTCCTGGCTCTGAGTGATGTTGATCATTCTGTGGCCCAGCATGTCTCATATACTGGACTTTAACATGTGTATCATGACAGCACTCAGTGTTAAAGAGAAATTGGCCAGAAGGGGAAAGGGTGCTGCAACATTCTACCCCGACACGTCTAAAGAAGACATGGGCAACTGGTGGTCCGGGGGACACATGCGACCCTCGCTCTAAATTTGTGTGGTCTGCAAAGTAAATGGCACTGATTTATCAACCTTGCATAAAAACAGGTGGAAAATCTGAGATCACATTTGGTCATATGACAGGACCAACGTGTGATTTATGAAACATTAATATCTGATCATTCCAGTGATGTGCAGTCAGGGAAAGCAGTGTCTACACAAGGGTGAATTTACATTTTGATTATTTGTTTTAATCATAATATAATTATAATTTATTTTTCAATTTCCGATAGCTTACAGTATTTATAAGTTTTAAAGTGTCAGCATTTTGTGCTTTTCGTAGCCCAAATGACTCAACACCACTATTTCCTGGTACGGCAGAGACATTGCAAAAGTCTTGCTCCGCTGTAAGGCAGGAGGAGGCCACACCCCCTCCCAAAAGCACATTGCTGCTCTGCCTCTGTTCCAATAGCGTGTTTTTATGTGTTTGCACATGCGCAGTCAGTTCCCCAAGATGAAAACCATTTACGTAAAAAGGCAGCTCTCTACGCTGCCTTTGGATGTAACCGTGCTATGCTAAATGCTATACGTACGTTCACAGTGCATTAGTGAATTGATATCACGTGACCGCTGCTACGTTCTTTAGCTAGTGGGCGGGATAACACTACAGGCAGGATGACAGCGCTAGAGACGATAGAGAAACTTTCATTTGAGGAAAAACGATGGGAGACCAACACCTGAGCTACCAGACCTTCAGCAAAGGAAATGTCAGAACATTGTTGGTACCTTCCACAGTGAATGGAGTGAATGGTATAAAAGGAAGGATTGGCTTTGTGAATGCGGCTCACTGTGGCTGTTCTGTATTTTCTTTGTGTTTCCAACACAAACAACGGATGCTCTGCCGTGTCATGAGATATATCTTGTTGGGAGAATATGGAGGCTATATCAAATAATTGTTTATGTTTCTTTAATGGTGTTTTACAATGTTGATTTTGTTAGATTAACACTTGCCAGCAGAAACATATGAAATTGTCATTGGTGGTCTCGATTTCAACGCCCTGCCTACCCCACCCTAGTGCTCACGGCACGTCACTGGAACATTCCCAGTGCACAAATGATAAATCTGGTGGCTGAATTTGATCGTCATTAACTTGTTACGCCCTCCTGTTTCGGAGGCCACGCCCACTGAGGTCAAACAAGAAATGAAACTTTTCCAAGATGAAAATCCGCATCCTCACACCTGAGGTGGAGCAAATCAAAGAATGTGCTTTTTGAACGTGTGAATACTGGAATTAAAGAAACGCATTTAAATGCTCTGTGGAAGAGGATCAATTACCAAGCAGGTGACGTCTGCCCCCCTGTGTGCATTGAGAACAACTTCACAACAGAGATCCTGGAGACACACGTGGATATGACATTTATATCAACATCTGTCCGCACGCTTTAGGCAATCAAAATCACATTAAAATAAAATCAAAACATATTTATGTTTGTTAGGTGTACATCCAGGTGTGGCGTAGGTGTGCAGACATGTTAACAAGTTAACGCATTAACACGTCCGCAAGCACTCATGCAGACGTGACTTGTGCATTGTGTCTGTGTACCCATTCTAAGTCTATGGAAAATGTAGATCAGACACCCAGACGTGCAGACGCAGGGTACGCGTTCTTTTGCACATTCGATAGACTGGTGCGCATGAATTTAGAAGCGATCCCCCCCCCATAGTATGTGTGTGTGTGTGTGCCTACTTGAAGTTGTCAGGGTGCTGGCTGAGAGCCAGGCCGACAGTGTCCAAAGCGTGGCGCTGGTGTTTCTGGGCGCTTAGCAGCAGGGTGAGCAGGTGGAGAGAGTGTAGGTCGTCTCCACGCAGAGACAAAGCGCTCTGCAGGGGCTCCATGGCTGCTGATACCTGTCACACAGGTGAAACGTACAAAGATGTTGTCTGGGAACAATTAAGAACACATTTCCATTGTATTGTTTTCTTCTTGTACCTGTCGTACGAGTGCGAGCTGCAGAGCAAGGTACATCGCAATCTGAGGATCCTGGGGGTCCAATGAATGAGCTCTGTGGAGGGAAGGGCCACAATAGTGTCAGCAAGGGTGGAAAATCCAAACTTTTTTTGCATAAAACCTGATATGTGACATTACATCATTATGCTAATAATGCTCACTAACGTCAGTTAGCACATAGTCGGACATCCTTACTTATTCTAGATAATATGTCATGAGTTTTGGTTTCGCAAAGGCCTTTTGCATGTTCTCCCTGTTTGGGTTTTAACAGGAGGCTGCTCTGCTAACAACGATAGCATGACAGTGGAGTCGCTAACAACCAAAGCATAACAGTGGAGTCGCTAACAACGATAACATAACAGTGGAGTCGCTAACAACGATAGCATAACAGTGGAGTCGCGAACAACGATAGCATAACAGTGGAGTCTCTAACAACCATAACATAATAGTGGAGTCGCTAATAACCATAGCATAACAATGGAGTCTCTAACAACCATAGCATAACAATGGAGTCTCTAACAACCATACCATAACAATGGAGTCGCTAACAACCATAGGATAACAGTGGAATCTCTAACAACCATAGCATAACAATGGAGTCGCTAACAACCATAGAATAACAGTGGAGTCTCTAACAACCATAACATAATAGTGGAGTCGCTAACAACCACAGCATAACAATGGAGTTGCGAACAACCATAGCATAGCAGTGGAGTCGCTAACAACCCTAGCATAACAATGGAGTCATGAACAACCATAGCATAATAACGGAGTCGCGAACAACCATAGCATAAGAACCGAATCGCTAACAACCATAGCAAAACAACGGAATCGCTAACAACTAGGGATGTAACGATTCACTCAACTCCCGATGCGATTCAATTCACGATACTGGGTTCACGATACGATTTTCTCACGATTTATTTTACAAAATGGGAATGTTGACAAATGACTGAAAAATGCTGTACTATTTTCCTTTTATTTTTCATTGTCAAAAGAATCCCTTGATAAACTATGCAAAATGATGCAATTTAACTAAAAATAAATCTTGAATGAAATACATAAAGAAATAATACAAATGAAGAAGATACCTATTAATTTAAATTCTGGTTCTATAGTAAACAATTCAAAACTGCATAATAGTTATTTTTCTTTTTAAAAGTGCAACTGCAAATGTATTTTGTGCCTTAACAATTGGACTTTTAAAAAAACAGTCATTTTACTGTATTTACGTCAGATATTTGTTTAGACCAGCAGAGGGCGCTGGTAACCCAGTGGTCGGTTGGCATGCAGTTATTCCACCAGTGAAGAAGAGAAGCTATGCTAGCAGACAGAGCTAATAGAAAAACGTGACTTTTATAGATATTCACGTAATATTACAGATATTCTTTCGGTGCTAAAGGGGTAAGGAATCATTTATGAGCATGTTTAACAGTAAATGGTAGCCAGAAAGAAAGTAGTAGCAGATTCCGCCCGTCACGTCCGCATCTGGAAGGATTAATATATAGCGCCCTCTGCTGTTTAAAAAAAGTACTGCGATTCAATTTACAGAGCATCGATGTGAACCGTGGTACCTATGAATCGATTTTTAACTGCCTTACGATTAATCGTTACATCCCTACTAACAACCATAGCATAATAGTGGAGTCGCTAACAACCATAGCATAACATTGGAGTCATTAACAACCATAGCATAACAGTGGAGTAGCTAACAACCATAGCATAATAGTTAAGTCGCTAACAACCATAGCATAACAGTGGAGTCGCTAACAACCATAGCATAACAGTGGAGTCGCTAACAACCATAGCAATACAGGGCTTTGATGTAGCCAGGCTGAAATCACCTGGGTTAAATGAACGTGTTTATATCCTGCTTCATAGTACAGCTGCTCTGTGACAGAGAATGTTTGGTTAGGTGAAGCTAATGGAGAGATATCAGGATATACTGATCCAACTTTGTAGTACAGGGCCTCCGTGTGATCCATTTTGTGCGTTTTTGTTGTTCTTTTTGCGTGTGTTTCAGTCTTTTTATTTTTTTGTATATTTTACAGTCAATTTGTGTGTCTCTGGAATCATTTTGTGTATTTACTTTGCTAAGTTTCACGTCTTTCCCAGCGTTTTCTTTGTTCCCTAGGATTTAAGAGATAAATTTACATTTACATTTAAATACTACTACTTTTTTCATTTGACGTCAGAGCTGTTCAATTAAAAGATCAGGGAAGGAGGAAGAGAAACAACCTTACAAAATCATGGCAAAAATGTTTTCATCCAATAATGTATATACCATATTCTAAACAAGCAGAGACACAAATGACATTTAAAACACTAAATGAAATAAACCCACTTGTTCAAAGCTGTGAGAGCTTTTCTGTTGAATTCATTTCGATCTGCTTTCAGGGTTGCTGCAGAAAAGGAGAAACAATCAAATGAAGCTCAACGTTAGTTTTTTAAGATTTAGCAGTCTAAATATGAAACATGACAACAGACTCTGAACCTCACATAGAAGTGATTTTCATCTACAAACATAAACATATGGTTGTTGAACAGTACAGGCACTTGTTGTTTATTAACCCTCCTATTATCCTCCAATATTACAATATAACACATTTTACCCCAGGGATATTTTTGACCAAGTGTCAGACACTTTGTTTATTTATTGAATACATTAATAAGCCCTCGATAATGAAACCTTGAGCTGTTCTCTAGCGCCACCATCAGGACACATTTTAAAATTAGAATTCATTTATTTTGAATAGTTTTCATTCAAATCTATTCAGATTTACTGACAACATTAATGAACACAATACTATGAACCCTATTGGTTGTAGTTATGATGTGACCGTTCCTGCAGCGCCACCATCAGGTCAAACTTTCAGTTTTAGACTTAGTGTATCTTAAAAGCCTTTAATCAAAATATTTTCTGATCTTTTCCACAGCACGGAAAATATCAGTTCTGCTTTGGCAGGTGTGAGTAGTAGGTCACACAGATGCACACAGCTAAAACAGCTAGGGGTCAAATTGACCCCTCGGAACACCAATGCGTGCAATATGTGTCCAGCACATTAACAAAATATCATGATAATTTTATGCTTATCAAATTAGGAAAAGTCATGAAATATAAAGCAAAACAATTAAAGGTCCTATAGCATGCTAAATCAACCTTTCAGCTTATAACTTTGTCACATCGTTCATTCCTTATCAAAAAGTATTATTGGGCTTCCTTCCTGCATCTCTGAGAAATCCTCAATAATCAGCTCTCTGAGCTGCTGCTCCGCCCTCTTCTGAAAAACCAGCGGTTCAAATGCTAGTGATGTCACAAGCATTATAAACCATCAACTCCAGGAAGTGCCTGCTGCCGAAGCCGCGCCTCCACAGTGAACATACACGCCCACTCTGCGGAGCTAAAGGCATGCGTGCTTGTTGCCCATGCTGCTTTGCTGGGGCTCTAGGGCTACGTCATGAAATGGGCGGCACTCACACGGGGAGAGGCGGCGCTCCAGAGAAAACATTTCAACTTCCTGTTTGAAATAAAATAATTAATATTTCTTAATAAATTAGTAGTTTTTTTTGCCAAATGTTAAATATTAACCATATGTGGCCGTCGTTCACTTTGGAAGGTCTTAAAATAGCAGGATATAGATCTTTTAAATCAATGATTATTTTTTGAATGATAAGCATTGAATGAGGTGAAATTGACCCCGAGGACAATAATGGTGTTAATATTCCCTCCATAAATCTCATTATACAGTTGAATAAATAATTACCATCAGAAGCCTGTAGACTGTTACAGAGTCCCATAGCCAGGTAGGCTCTGGACAGGAATTCTCCTGCTTCTTCTCCCATGGACACCACAGTGTGGGACAGAGCCTCAGCCTCTTCCAACTGGACACACACACACACACACACACACACACACACACACACACACACACACACACACACACACACACACACACACACACACACACACACACACACACACACACACACACACACACACACACACAATGGTGTTTGTTGTTTATCTCAAAAACTGGATTTTCTATTTTGCTCTCATGCTAACAATTGTAATCATTGTTTACTGTAAAACAAACTATTTAGATGTAACCTGGGTTTTTTTTTTAATAAAATTCTATAAAAAATGCCAAGGCATGCAAATGCAAACATTTTGGAACTTCTTTTGCTTTTATAAGTAAGGCATGACAACAGAAAAATGGAGGATTTTTTTTTTTAGATAAGACTATCACAAGACATAAAAATGTAAAAAAAACTAGTTAAATATGATGACATTACTTAAACTGGGGTGAAAATCCAGTAAGACATGAAAAATGTGAAAATCACTCAAATTGCAGAGGTAATGCAAAATAATTTAAAATTGTAGATTTTTTTTCTGAGATAAGTCTATCATAAGGCACAACATGTTTAATTTCAGGCTCAGTAATTGCAATTAATACATTTGAACTTTTGTAATTGATAACTTAATTGTAATTGAATTTCAGGGGAAAAATATTAATTGTAATTGGAAAAAATGCCTGTCGTAATCGTAACTGAGTTGTAATTGAACATGGATAATTGAAGATGTAACTGTCTGATAATAGTATTTTCCTTTCTTTGTCAGTTTGTATTTTGTTCTTTGTCTGTTCTTTTTATTATTCAGTATGTTTTTCTTTTCTTTTGTGTGTTGTTTGTATTATTTTAATTTTTCTCCCTCAGTGTGTGTGTTTTTGGAGTTGTTTGGTTGTTTCTTATGTTGTTTTGCATGTTTCTCTGTTATTTTATTGTATTTTGTATTCATCTTGTGCATCTTTCTCTCATTTGTTGTCGTTTTGTGTGTTGTTGGTTATATTAACAGTTTTTCTCAGTGTGTCTTTGGCATCATTTTGTGTGTTTTGTCATTGTTTGTGTGTTCTTTTAATTATTCAGTGTGTTATTCTCTTATTTTGTTTGTTTTTGTTGTCAGAATCAGCTTTATTGTTTAACACACAAGGGATTTGACTTCGGTAGACTGTTTTCTCTGTACAACGTAAACATTAAATAATAACAAATAATAATATCAACTAACAAAACATAAACAAGTAATTAAAGACTAATGTGTACAAGACTAAATAAGATAAGATAGTAGTGCAGTGGTGAGAAGTGCAAAAGGATAATGAACATGAGGTGTTATCTTTTTACAGTATTTACATTAAAGAGTGTGCGTAGTTGATCATTTAAATTAAATAATATGTACATTCAGTGATAGTTTGGTTCCATTTTGTGAGTTGTTGGTAATATTTAGTATTAATAACATTTTTCAACTAAAAATAAACATTAAAAAATGCATATTTTAATGCTTTCATTTGTCAATTATCCTCTCTCTCTCTTAAGTACCCCCTGTAGTGCCATCACATACCCCTAGGGGTACATGTACCCCCATTTGAGAACCACTCGTGCAGCAGATCCAGCTCCTCCAGTCACTCCTTTGTCTCCAGTTTTTTTCAAAGCCATGTCACATGTATTAAAAACTGTTCTTGTTCTCTGAGGATTATATGATTGTCCCTCCTTTGAATGGTGTAAAAGAACAACATGTCACTGTTGTCGGGCAGAAATCCCACATCTGCATCACTGCTCTTCAGGA
The DNA here is from genome assembly GCF_900634775.1 of Gouania willdenowi. Taxonomy (NCBI): domain Eukaryota; kingdom Metazoa; phylum Chordata; class Actinopteri; order Blenniiformes; family Gobiesocidae; genus Gouania; species Gouania willdenowi. The sequence goes on from NC_041058.1 coordinate 33,335,909, forward strand.
ATTTAGAAAAGCAGCTTTACTGGTACATCACTAATAATAATGGTGACGTGGTTTCTACACGAAGAGAAAAGTCAGACAATAATAAAGAATCAATGATGACATTCTGGTGCTTCTCTGTCTAGAAGTGCTGAAATCAGAGAGACGTGTGTGACTTTATAAGTCTAGACGTTATTGTGATGCCACCCTGCTGCACTGTGGCCATAGTGTCTCATTGTGTGTAACACATAAGCTCCTTAGCCATGATCTCCAGCTGCTGACAGATGTGCTCTCTCCACTCGTCTCTTCTAATCTCTGACCCCTTTCTCTTCTCTGACGTACCCTCACCCATGTTCATCTCATCCTCGCAACAACAGCAGCATCTAAACCAGTGCTTCTCAAATGGGGGTGCGTGTACCCCTCGGGGTATGCGATGGCACTTAAAAGAGAGAGCGAGGAAAATTATCAAATGAAAGCATTAAAAATATGTTAAAAATTATAATCATACTAAATATTACCAGCAACTCACAAAACAACAACAAAACAGCACAAAAGAAGAGAAAAAAACATTGAATAATAAAAAGAACAGACAAACGACAACAAAATAACATCAAAAACACACAGTGAGAGCGAAAAATACTATTACTCATTACCAGTAACACACAAAAAGACAACAAAGACACACTAAATGAGAAAAATAAATAAATTACTCCAAAATACACCAAAATAACAGAGAAACTAAACAACACCAAAAACACAAGCACTGAGATAGAATAATTTAAATAATACCAACAACAAAAACACACAAAATAAGAGAAGAATATACCGATTAATAAAAATAATAACTGTTTTATGTGTTTTTAAAAACATAATGTGTACTTATTTGTTGTTTTGTGTGCTTTTTGAGTCATTTTGAGCATTTTTCTTTCAATATGTTTGCGTTTGTGTGTTATGAGTCTTTTTTAGGGTATTTTGGTTGTCATCTGCAATGGTACTTTTGTTTGTTTGTGTGTATGTGGAGTGAAAGAATAATCCCTTAAATCTGTAAAGCATCCAAAAAAGCGCTATATAGAATTGATGTATTATTATTATTATAATTATCATTATCATTATTATCATTATAATTATTATCATTATCATTATCATTATCATTATAATTAAATGTGTGTGTAATCACCCAGTGCAGTTGACCAATGCAGACTTTAGCAGCCAGTAGTGGCAGTGAAGGGTCTTCAGGTCTCATCCTGGCACACTCTTTTAAAGCAGACACTGCAGCAACTCCCTGGAGAAATACACACATTGACACACACAACTGATGACAAAGTGATTCATGTACACATGTGTCACACAACCACCCGGATCATTCTTAAGTGGGTTCATCAGACACGTATCAACTCTCCTCACACAGCTTTAATAGACTCATTTAGATACACTGTCACATTATACATGTGGGTCAATCATTAATGGAGCATGTGCTTACGCGCACGCACACACACACACACGCACGCACGCACGCACGCACACACACACACACACACACACACACACACACACACACACACACACACACACACACACACACACACACACACACACACACACACACACACACACACACACACACACACACACACACACACACACACACACACACACACACACACGGCCCTAAATAGAAGCGGATCTTCTCCTTCTAGGGAGCAGAGCCTATTTCTAGAGTTCTCATTCATCTGAACGTGTTACTTTATGCGGTGAGTCGTATCAATGATTTCATATCACAGCCACAGGGGAGGTACTGCACTCTACTTATTATGTGTTTATATACTGTATATATGGGGTAAAAAAAACAAACAAAAAAAACACACAAAATATACAATATTTTTGCCAAAAACTGGCTGACCCTAAAAATACTGAAAAATAACTGAAAAACTATAGAAAAATACACAAAAAATGACACCTACAACATAAATAGACACAAATGACAACTAAAATACACAAATTGACTCACAAAACACACAACACAACAACAAAAACACAATCAAATAAAGAAATACAAAATGACAGAAAAATACCCAATATTTATGCCAAAATCTCAGAGGATGACCATAAAAATACAGAAAATAACTGAAAAATTATAAAAAAAACAACAAGAATACACAAAAAAAAAATATTCCTACAACACAAATTAACTCCAAAACCACATAAAATGAGAACAGCATACAAAACACAACAAAAGTACACAGAATGACGTAAAACTATACAAAACCATAGAAAAATACATAAAATGACACCGAAAACAAAAACTGACTCCCAAAACACACAACACAACAACAAAAACACAAACAAATAACAAAGAAATACAAAATGACAACAAAACACACACAATGACAGAGAAATACCCAATATTTAGGGCTTAATCTCAGAGGATGAACACCAAAATACAGAAAATAACTTAAAACTATAGAAAATATCAAAAATATGCAAGAAAATGACTCCTACAACACAAATTGACTCCACAACCACATAAAATAAGAAAAAAGCCTATGAAACGACAATAAAACTACACAGCATGACAGAAAAATATACAAAACTACAACAAAATACATAAAATGATTCCAAAAACAGAAATGACAACCAAAATACAAAACACAACAAACACTCAAAAAATAACAAAGAAATACAAAAACACACTAAAACACACAAGATAACAAATAGAAAAGAAACGCTCAAATAAAACAAAAAAAAATAAACAAAATGACTCCAAAAACACACAAACCCTTAGTTTTTTTTTTTTTCTTGTATTAATGTTCATTGGTCATAATTATAAATGCTGACATGAATGCAATAACTTGACCCTCGGATCTCACATTTTTATGTCCCCGCTGTGATAAAACGTGCCCATCTCTGTATTAGGGTGTCATTTTATCAGAAAAATAAACAAGTATCAGATCGGAATGCATCTAAAATAGCCAGTATAATAAATATTGTTTTTATTGATTTTTTTCAGGCTCTTCTAATTTATATACATACATATATATATATATATATATTTTTTTTTAATTTATTTTTTTTTTTTCTATTGTAGAATATTCTTCTGTTTAAAGTTAAAATGTATATCACCCATTGGTTAATAATACTGTTGCTGACTACTGTTCCCTGTTTGATAAAATTCACTTCATCAAGACTTTTATGACATTCCACAAAATAATTAATACAGGGATTAAGAATTAATGCTGATCAGTGATATCGTATCCAATACAAAATGATGCAGTATCGGTATCTGAGTGAATAATTTATATCAAGACACCCCTACAATACAGTATATACTGTGTGCATATATATATATATATATATATATATATATATATATATATATATATATATTAGGGGTGTATAAAATGAATTAATTAGATTAAAAAATTATGTAATTTATTTTATGTTATGTATTTTATATACAAGTATTTTAAGTTTCAAAATCATGTAAAAATCATTCGTTTGTATGAAGCTTTGAAGGTGTATACACCATGTATTTATTTATTCATTTATTTATGCATTTGGTAAAGGTTCAAGGCTTTAAGAATGCCCAGTTCTATAAGCATGCATGTGTTTTTATCATTTTATATTCTCATATCAATAAAAGGCCTTAACGAGGGAGTTCTTCAATCCTTACATATTTACATATTTCTGTTTCCTGCAGCTTTAAAGGAACACTGAAAGCTTTAATGTTAGCAATAGTGTGACCTGTGATTGTCTCTTTGTGTGATGTCACACATATAGTCCGATGGACTCGGTGCGCTCAGTCGTCATGTCACCGGTAACTACCGGTAAGGATGTGTAACGTGTGAAGATATGAGAATATATACGCAGATAAAACCGAGCAGTCATAAATGTGCAGCCATCGCTGATCATGTGAGCAGTTTGAGGAAACAGAGATGAGTGAAATAAATGAATGACGTGGGAAAATACACAAAGGAGTGAGTAAATGTTTGTGTGCTGACAAAGTGACTCTGAAAATGGATGGATGGATGGATGGATGGATGGATGGATGGATGGATGGATGGATGGATGGATGGATGGATATTAGTGTGTGTGGCTGTGTGGTGGTCGTTCGAGCCGAACCAAAAGCTACATTTTTCAGAGGACCAGAGTTCGCTTGTTTGCTCCGAACCAGAGTTCCAGTGACTTTTCACTTATCGCTAAAACACTGGAGTATCCGAGTAAGCAAAGCCTGGTGCGGAGCAAAGAGGCATGTGTGAAAGCACCCTAGGGTGTGTCTGAATAGTCCCTCCTATCTCCTTTCCTAGCAACTTTTCCTTCACCCCCAGAAGTGTTTAAGTGGCGGCCATGATACGGAGCGTTCACATTCTTTAAAAGCTGAGGAAAAGAGGCTCAATCCTTCCTTTTTTTACCTCCTTTAGCCTAGGAAACACTGATGCTTCCTTTACCAAAGGAGATCACATAATGCTGACCCACAATTCATTGCAGCGACAACATTTAAAGGGACACACACATCAGAGCGTTCATGGAAACTCACGAAGACTGAAAAAGGATGGAGATCATGTAAATTACCAATGCAATAATATGCCTTGAACAACTTTTAAATAATAATAATAATAATAATAATAATAATAATAATAATCTAACACATATATTATGGCTGCATCTGCATAGTCCATCCTATCTGCTTTCCTATCCAGCATCAGTGTTTCCTAGGCTAAAGGAGGTAAAAAGGAAGCATTGAGTCTCTTTTTCTCTATATCATGGCCACCACTTAAACACTTCTGGGGGTGAAGGAACAGTGGATAGGAAAGGAGATAGGAGGGAAAATTCGGACACAGCATTTGTGATATTTGAGATTATATCAGCAATTAGAGGCACAGTGGAAAGTGTTATAAATGTGCTTTTAATCTATTTTAGGAAATTTGTAGTTTTTTCACCACCGTGGGATTATTAAGTCAAGTAGTGGAAGTGCTTCTGATTGTCAAAACAACGTGACGGCCTTTTCCTAACTCCTTTAGGAAGTCTCCTAACTCCTTTTCCTTAACCCCGTGACTATTCAGACATAGCCCTAGTGTAAGCCTTGCAGACCGTGGTCATCCTGCCCCTCCCTCCCTATGCACAGCCTGGTATTTGTTGCACACAGACACAGGATGGACGTCTGCTGTGTCTCTGTGTGTGTGATATATTATATGAGGCAGGATGAGCTCACCTTCCTCCCAGCCATGAGTGACAAGCCCAGCTGGTGCCAGAGGTGGAACTCGTTGAAGGAGAACTTCATGGCTCTCTCCAGACACTGAGGAGGAGAAGGAGAAGAAGAAGTTATGCAACTGATCAAACACCAACCTGTTACTGTCGTAATCATAATTCAATTGTAATTGAGTTCAGATAATTGACTTTATAATTGTAATTGCCATGACAATTCTATAAAAGTTGTCAATTACATTTTAACACAAAACTGTGGAACAATGTTACAGTTCTATGTACAGTTCTACACATATGTAATCAACAATATATAAAGTATGTTTCATATCAAGCATTCAACACTTTACCATTTAAAAAAAATAAATTGAGGGGTAAACTGACCCACACCAAAAATATCAATACCTACATTTGAATTTATTAAGAAGCCTAACAAGGAAACCGATAGATATGAAAGAAATTAGATGACAGATATTTGCTTTGTGTATTTTACAGCTGATTTAGGACCTGTTATCATTAGAGATGCTAACAGAAAGCTAATACAAGAGGATGGTTAAGTTTTATAGAATATTTATTTCAGGCTCAGTAATTGAGAATGTAATTGTAAATGACATTCTGAGGATAAAAAATAATTGTAATCGTCATGGTCACTGTAATCGTGATTGAATTGTAATCAGAATCAGAATCAACTTTATTGCCAAGTAATGTATGTTATACACACGAGGAATTTGACTTGGTGAACTGTGCTCTCTCTAATAGTGTAAACATCAACTAGAAAAAATAATAATAAATATAAACATAAATATAAACTGTAGTTAGACTAGAATGTGCAAAACTAAATAAAATAACAAGATAATAATAATAATAGTATAAAAAAATAAATAAAAAATAATAATAAAATTTAACAAGAATAAGATAATAGTGCAGTCGTGCATTGATGAGTAGTGCAGGAGAACATTCTAATTAAATAGTATGTACATGAACATTCTCAGTGACAGGTTGATCCAGGGTTGTTATGTTTAGTTCCAGGGTTATTTCACAGAAACAGGTCTGACACTCTTTGACTGTTTAGTGTTGATCAGAGTGACAGCCTGTCAGAAACTGTTTTTATGGCGGGTTGTTTTGAACATGGGTTATCAAATCCATGTACTCTTTGTTCTTTTGTTAATCTGTTTAAAAACCAAATCAAAATAATAAATAAATGGTGTGGTTAATTTTGTTTTACTGACTTAAAACCAATACAGAAGAATCCAAAACCAGATAAGCAGTGTTTTTCTGTTGAAAAATAAAAATATTAATGGCAAACTGGACCAGAACTGAAGTCCGCTGCTCCTTCGCACACACTCGACCTGTTAAGGTTTATTTCAGCAAAACATAAAAATAAAAATTATTTATTCAGCAAAAACCATGACATCTATTTTAAGGGCAGTAAAACATATTTATTTTGCACATTATAATACCACTAGCCACTAACGGCAGCCGTCAACACACACGGAAGTTGATCACTAGAAACGAAGAGCACCAGTAGATTCATTACACCACCTTTGGTTCCTTTAATCACATCATGTGAATGTTTTAGTAACATCCATTTTTTAAAATTTGGTTTTTACTTATGTATTAATAACACTTCAATTCACCAGTTATCGGTAAAGTGACTTATGTGTGGCTCCTTTATTTGTCCGGGAGTAAAAGTCCGCCCCCCTGTGTGTCCCCTCTGTGTGGCCGTAAATACTGTATCCAAATATCACACAAACAGATGATTTAATTTTAAAGCAGAAAAACGCTGCTTGTCCGATTTTTGTTTTTTCTGTATTTCTGTTTTGGTTTTAAGTCAGTAAAACAAAATAACCACACCATTTATTAGTTATTTTGATTTGGTTTTAAAACGGAATAACCAAAGAACGAAGGGTACATGGATTAATTTTAGCTGTGAAGCATCATTGAAGGCCTGATTGTGAGAACATTCTCTGAACATTCTGTTCAGTGGCAGCTGCTGAGGAACTGTAGTGTGGTTGCTGTTCCATAGCAGCACTGACCCCTGCACACGTTGCTAGATGCACCACAGCTTTAGAAACATTAGGAACAGCGTGTCAGCTGTTTTACACCTTAAGGCGTGTTCATCATCAAATACCTGAGCTCAATGTAGTGTTTAAGAGCATTTAGCATTTAGCTAACATCTCTACTGGGGTCATTTAAACACATATTCAGGACATCCCACACACTTTGGTCTCAAATATTCCTGAAATTTTTACCAATTGTTCCAATTGTATTAATTGTTAAAAATTCAACAGACACACTGTACATTTTTAATTTGATCAGATGAATACTTTTTGAGATATTGATAATTGGGTGGTATGTGTAGATTTTCACATGCACTTATTATTTTTTTTCCAATTTCAGCTTCCAATATGTCAGGAACTCCATCAGATAGGAAAGGTAAATATGGTATATTAATATAGCTCCACCTACTTTCTCATAATATAGAAATAGATCTGCTATACATCATATCTGGTGGACATGCCAGCTCCTCTAAATGTATGTGTGTTTGGGTCTGGAACATATTTGGTCCTTCAGTAAATAACTTAGTCTCAGCTCCCTGTAATGTGATCAGCTTAGAGCTATGAACATAGACTGTTCACATCACTAATGATTAGTCACAGATATGTATTGGTTCTTGGGTGATAGTCTCTGGAAATCCAAAAAAACCTTTAACTGCATGTGGGAATGTAAGAAAAATCTCTCTTTTTATTTAGTATAAAGATTACTCTTTCTGGGGATATGAAACATTTTTTCTTCATTCAACTTTTCATTTTGGTTTTGGACCCCATGGTCCAAAACCAAAATCCATACACCATGGATCCATAAGAACGATAGAAAAATACATAAAATAAGAGCAAAAACACACATTTGTTGTTTCCTGTGTTAATGCTGTGATTGGTCAATATTCTAAATGCTGATCAGGGCCGGCCTGTGGCATAGGCAGTATAGGCAAATGCTAGGGGTGCCGGGCCATCATATATATATATATATATATATATATATATATATATATATATATATATTATTAGCATACTAAACTTGGTGGTATTATTACCCGCCTGTGGCGTAGGCAGTGGGCAAATGCTAGAAACGCTGGCCACCAAAGGGGGCGCCATCGGCACCCCATAAGTATTTAAGATCAATGGATGAAAAAAAGAAAAATAAGGAAACTTATGTTTTAATTACTTATTTTATTTATTTATTTTTTATAAAATATAATTTTCATGATATAATTTATTCATTAATGTTTCACAAGAGTCCAATAAAAACATGACGATGATAACTAATCTAATAAATATTCTAAAAATAGGCCCTATTTTCTTGCTCTTTGCTGACCAACGACTGGGCGCATCACAACACCGCCCCTTGTTAGCGGTTCATTGAGGGCGAGAGTCGACAGGCTATTTATCAGACGTGATTGAATATTATTATGTCAAAAAGAACAAAGCCTTCATGAGTCTTTAGGGCTTCCGTACTATGGTAGGCTAGATAGGACGTACATATATTTCTTATTGAATTAATTGTGTACTTAGTAAGCTAACACCTAGCTGAGTCTATTAAAAATGCTGAATAATAGTTTAAAGCTCTTGCCATGCTCTGCTGCTTTGAAGAGAAAACATGATGTCATGGTATTTCTTGAACTGGAACGAAGCTTTTTATAAGTGTGCGTTTTATTATCAAAAGTGAAGTAAACTTATCTTGAGCAGATTTTGCATGTTTTTCTTGCTATTGTCTGAATATTGACATCATGTTGGTCCATACTTTTTAAACAACACAGACATTACATCAACATTCACAAAGACAGTTACAGGCTGTAAGTTTCACAGCAGATTTATTTGTTCACAATATGACTGAATTGTGAAATATTCATTATTTCAAAAATGCTGATCTTCTCTTGACAGATGGACTCTCAGAAATATTCACAAATTAATCCACAATTTTCACATATATTTTTCAGATTTTCCACATGTTTTTCAGAAAAATGTTTTCACAATTGTTATGCAGTTTTTGTTAAAAATTTAAGAAAATGTAAAGAAATGTATTTAATCAATTTCAAAATTGTGGTTTCAAATAATAAATTCACACTAAAACTGTATCCTATTTTCATTTCCTCCCATTTGTTACTTTCTGGTAACAGAAAGGGTGGTAAAGATTCTAAGTTTACTTACTATAGTCTATACATCATTTATTTGGCCAAACGGGTGTACTGGGGATCTATGACAATTTTACTCTGTGTTATAGAAAATATAGCATCCATAAATCAAGACAAGTGTCATCAAAAACATTTTCACAAATAAAAATCCATTAAAATGTTGTCAAACAAAGCATGATAGATTGATGAACAGGAAATGAGTGAAGGCTACAGTGATTTGTGGTGACACTGCAGTAAATAACAGTGACTTTGTCTTTATTAGATATTCTTGATGCTTGTATTGGTAAATGGAATTCATCTTCAGCAGATAACTCAGTACTGCCCCCTAGTGGACGGTGGTGCTTTCCACATGTGTATCAGGTGCTGTGCACTTTACACAATTCACAAGCACAATTGAAGATTTACACATGATAATTCATGATAAATACACACACACATGAAAAAACACGTGTGATAAGGGGCACCAGATGAATGATGTTGATCATGTGACCGTCTAATAATCACAGTTCTGTGGCCTTTGCTGTGATATAAGTTGTCATGTCTGATATATCTGAATCAATCAAACTGCGTTATAAGTCACATGAGGAGGTTTGGTGTTTGTAAAGAAGTGAAATGGAAGGAGCAGGAAGTGGAGGAGAGCCAGTGATGGGGAAAGAGACACGTAATCCCTGCACTCGCTCTGATAAGGACATTCATTAAAAAGTTTGGCAAAGCCAAAGCCCACCCATTTATTTTTTTGGCGACTTTTTACTTTTATTCCTTACTTTTTAAAAACAAATATATGTACTTTCTACTCCTTTCATTTTAAAAATGAGCTCGTTACTTTTAGAACCTTCTAAGATGACATCACGACGTAAAACGACGCAACATGTTGGTAGTTTGAGTTTTTTCCCGTTAGGCAGGTTCCTTAGTTTTATGGTTCACATTTTCAAGTTTTTAAAAATGTTAAACTCAAAGCAGCTCTAGGTTTTACCGAGCATTTGTTTTCTTTTTTCTGAAAACATTTTATCTACAAATGTTATCTATAATCATCCAGGTGTTCATAAAGATGAACAGATTTAACTTGTTTCCATTTACTTTTCCATTTCCATTTAAGTTGTTAAACATGTTTAATCAAAGCTGCTCTAGGTTTTATTAAGCATTTGCACTTAATTTTTTTCTTGACATATTTACAAATATGTACCAGTATTTTACACGTTCTGCAAAAAAAAAAAAAGATATGTAATTTGCTGGTTTAAAAATCCTGTCTTATTATTGAAGGGACATTTGTTTTACTTTTTACTTAAGTACATTTAGTAATATCTACTTAAGTAAGGGAGCAACTTCAATACTTTTACTTTAACCAGTCATTTTTTAGTCAAGTATCTATACTTTTACTTAAGTACTGAAAACTCGTGTTTTTGACACCTCTGCCTCGTTGTATAATGTATGGAGACATTTTTTAAATATGCACGTTGGGAACACTAGTCATACTCAACTGTCCCATGATGCATTGTGAGTGGAATGTAAAATGGTCCTTGGACTGGCCTCAAGCTAAAAATCAAACTATGTAATGTAAGCATCTCCCCTTGTCTTCCATTAGTTATTTAACATTTTTGTACGGTAAATAGGACTCTTAATTTGAAGTTAACAAGAAGTTTTGTCAGTAGCACAAAATGAAAATCTCCAAAATGTGAGAATGAAATGTGTTTACGTGAGTTTTATGGAACAAATGAGCACATGTTGATATTCTACTTGGTCACTTTCTCATTTAAAATGTTTTCAGAACTTTCAAAGGTGGAAAATCAACATAAGTTGGGTTTCCATTATTATTGGAAATGCCCAAAATCTGAATAGCTCAATAAAAACTTGTGATGGTAACATCTGAACTTTGAAAAAAAAAAAAACACTCAAATATAAAAATGTAAAATTTTTAGCCTTTCATGAGGAGGTTTTTCAAACGTTTCTATATTGACATCTATCGTTAAAGCTCAATAGAAACATTTTTTTTATACATCACAGGATGTGATGTACCTGGTCACATGACCACTTCTCTCTGAGTAAACATGGCGTGGTACATGTGGATAGAAGAGGAAACGCAGACATTTCTTAGCATTATACTTAAAAATGATTAGTGCCACATAACGTGAAACAATAAAGGAATACGGAGTGTTCTAAGGAGCTTTAAAGGGTTCGTCTTCCTGCAGCAAAGTCTCACGGGATGAGTTTCACCAGAGTTACGAGGCTCTCTATACAACCTTCAATAGAAACACGTTCAAAGAGCAATTCTACTTTGTCATAACTTTAGAAATATCACTATTAATTTGTGAAAAACTGTGATGGAAACACAGCTAGAGACATTTAGCCTCAGTGTGCTTCAGGTTTTGGTCGTTGTTGGTTCTCAATGCATCTTGGGAAACTTAGAAGTGTACTTCAGTGGGAACGCTCATCATCCTAATCATACTAACAGTATATAGTATACACTACAGTATATACTAACTGTGTAGTGTATAATACGTTAGTATAGAATTTGTAACACAGCCATACTCAAAAAAGATTTTAGTCGGCTAAATCTGTCAGATATAGTTGACTAAAATATAAAGCATAATAGTTTATGCATTTCTTTAAAGACTCAATTCCCATTGATAAAGCTGATATCGATGGTGTTAATATTTGTAAACACACACACAAACACACAAACCCATTTGATTGATCAATGTGTGAGATCACAAGATCATGAGTCTGATTGGATTTTGTTCCATGTGATGAGATTATAGTTTCAATGCTATTAGTCATTGAAAATACTGAATAAAAACAGCAAGAAGGTCCTGGGTTTAAGACAGTGGTTCTCAACCTTTTTATCCTGTGACCTCCAAAATAAAGGTTCCATAGAGCAGGGACCCCCACTGTAGCTGAAGGTGGTTGAACACAGACATGAACATTGAAGAACAGTCATGTGGAGACAGGACCATCTATAAGGGGGAATAAAGGGGAGAGATTTTTGGGGTCCATCCATAAAGTCAGTAAAATGATGGTCTATTGTTCTATGAATCTGTGATAACTAGGGATGTAACGATTCACTCAACTCCCGATACGATTCGATTCACGATACTGGGTTCACGATACAATTTTCTCACGATTTATTTTACAAAATGGGAATGTTGACAAATGACTGAAAAATATTCCTTTATTTTTTTGGGGAAAATACTGACTATTATCCTTTTATTTTTCATTGTCAAAAGAATCCCTTGATAAACTATTCAAAATGATGCAATTTAACTAAAAATAAATCTTGAATGAAATAAATAAAGGAATAATACAAATGAAGAAACCTATTAATTTAAATTCTGGTTCTATAGTAAACAATTCAAAACTGCATAATAGTTATTTTTCTTTTTAAAAGTGCAACTGAAAATGTATTTTGTGCCTTAACAATTGGACTTTTAAAAAAAAAAAACAGTCATTTTACTGTATTTACGTCAGATATTTGTTTAGACCAGCAGAGGGCGCTGGTAAACCAGTGGTGGGTTGGCATGCAGTTATTCCACCAGTTAAGAAGAGATGCTATGCTAGCAGACAGAGCTAATAGAAAAACATGACTTTTACAGATATTCACGTAATATTACTGATATTCTTTTGGTGCTAAAGGAGTAAAGAATCATTTATGAGCATGTTTAACAGTAAATGGCGGCCAGAAAGAAAATAGGAGCAGATTCCGCCCGTCACGTCCGCATCTGGAAGGATTAATATATAGCGCCCTCTGCTGTTTAAAAAAAGTACTGCGATTCAATTTTCAGAGCATCGATGTGAACCGTGGTACCTATGAATCGATTTTTAACTGCTTTACGATTAATCGTTACATCCCTAGTGATAACCACATTTATTTATTTATTTATTTATTTATTTATTTATTTATTTATTTATTTATTTATTTATTTATTTATTTATCTATTCATTAATTTATGTATGTATGTATGTATTTATTTATATATTTATTTATTCATCTGAATAATATCTACTGTTATCCATGAAGTTTAGTATTATTTGGGCCATAGTATATAGAGTCATCTTAAAGATGTAACTAAACCCCTGCTTTCTCCTGACCTGCCACTAGGAGAGAAATTCAAAAAATGCCTTGATTATGGGCGGGGCTCCTGGAGCAGTTAAGACACGCCCACTCTATACTATAAAATCTCCAAAGAACAATCTATGCTATGCTAACTAGCTATTCATTACTCAATATACCTCTCTATTCACTATTCTCTCCATCCAACCAACTCACCATAGATTGTAGACTCCACAGGTGAAAGTTTTTATATAAGGGGCGGGGCTAACAGTGCTTGTTTGTGATGCAAGATGGTCCCAAAAGGTCACATGATCTTGTTCTCAGCCAATAGCAAACATCCATTGTAATATCCTGGTTTCAACCCATAGAGAGCAGTCATTCTGACATGTTACAACTAAATATGCTAAACTGAAATACTTTAGACAAAAATGTTGAGAGTTGGACCAGGGTTAATCAACAGCACGATTTCATACCCAAATATATTTGTATTAGAAAAAATAGTTTTAAAGTTGCAAGTTAGAATGGGCAAAAACCATGTAGAAAAAATGGTAAAAAGGAACAATTAGTTTAAACTGGAAAATAATGGGCATGACAAATCATAAATGTGGTTAAATTGGCAAAAATGCATGGAATATGGTGAAAAGAGGTTGACAATAATGCAACATTAGGTGGAAAAGGGTTTATAAGTGCTGAAAATGTCTTAAAAGTGGGAAAAAAATGTGCAAAAAAGGCATTGAAATGTGATTGAGAAGTTGCAGAGATTAACGTATTGTAGCAAAAAGTATCAAAAATATAGCAAAAAAGTGATAAAAAGAAGTTAAAACATGGCAAGTTTGGTGTAGTTGCAGAAAAAGGATAAAAATAAGCAAAAATGGGCTTAAACTGTTTAACAAAATGTTCTTAGTTTCTTGAAGGTATCTGGCGACCCCTTCCTAGTGTCTCCTGACTTTAAATGGGGTCCTGACCCCAAGGTTGGATGGAAAATGAAGAGTGTGTGAATGGGCACCTCACACAGCATGGCGTACTGCCCCCTCCTGGCCATGCTGATGGTGAGCAGGTCATAGACGGAGGTGGCCTCCTCCAGGCTGGCCTTACGGGCCTCGGCCTGGTCCGGCATACGACTGATCACTGCCTCTCCGCTGGCCTGCAGCAGCAAAGGAAAGGTGTTGTTACAAAGGTGTGTGTGTGTGTGTGTGTATGTGTGTGTGTGTGTGTGTGTCTCACCATGGACTCTATGATGAGCAGCAGTAACACAGCCTCCTCCACCACGTCCTGAGGACAGAAGCAACTGCCAACACAGAAAACAAGGACTAGAACCAAGAAGTGGAAGTTCACCTGTGTCTCTCAGACACACACACACACACACACACACACACACACACACACACACACGCACACACGCACACACACACACACACACACACACACACACACACACACACACACACACACACACACACACACACAGGAGTCCACTTTCAGCCTCACAGAGCAGCAGTAACCCAGTACGGACCACCTCTGCTGTATCATAATACAGAAACATCTCAGGTGTTGGACTTCTCCTTCCTTTCTTTCTTTTCTATCATTCATCACTTTCTTTTGTCGGTGGCACATTTACTAAACACAACAAACAGTGCAGGAGTACAGAACATCCTCAGGGCGAGCTTCACATGCGCCCTTAGACTAAATTTATGTGGCACTCAAAAGTAAATGCACAAAATGACTCCAAAAATAGACAAATCGACTACAAAAATACACAAAAGCCAACTAAAGTATTCAAAAGTAAAAAAGCAGTCAGAGAGCACAGACCTCCGCCAAGCAGCTCAAGCTCTGCTAACACACTCCAGTCATGGCAACATGGTAAACTCAGGGTTACCATGACTAGGGGTGGGAACCTCTGGGTACCTCACGATTTGATACTATACGCGATACAAAGCTCACGATAATGATTATCTCACGATACAACGATACTGAGATTATCGATATATTGGTCAGAAATCAGTCTACGATAATCTATGTCATAACAAGAAAAAAAAAGATTAAGTGAAAAAATACAATTTTTTATTTTATCTCTGAAAAACAAAAAATTGAAAAAGTGTCCTATGAACAGTGACACTATTTTAGTGCAACATTTCTGTAAATAAGTGTCAACATACCAATGTAAACAAATAAGTATCTCTAATAGTCCTTTATGTAAACAAAAAATAGTGTCTTTCTTACCAGTGACATCATTATAGTGCAATATTCCAGTAAATAATATATTGGTTCCTTCAACAAACAGTGACAACTTTTATGTGAAGACAAACCTGCACATTTTAGTGAAAATGCAGAAAAGGTTTTTTAAAAAAAAAAAAATAAAAAAAAAAAAAAAAAATCGATAGCGCAAGCATATTGATAATCGATCGTGCGTAAAAATATCGCAATATATCGCCGTATCGAGATATCGTCACACTCCTAACCATGACTACCTGTCAACATTGAGCTGTGTGACTCTGAGAGAACCTATGACATCATCAACACGAAGTTCCACAGAGTGGATGGGAAAAAAGATTGGGATATATATGTATATACACAGAACAGCAACTAGAATACTCAAAATGAGAACAGAAATACACAAAATTATATAAAACTATGCAAAACAGCAACAGAAATACACAAAGTGACTTAAAAACACAAAAAAACACCAAAAACAAACAAAAAAACTGCAAAAACACAAAACAAAAAAACCACAGAAAGGTATACAAAATGAAAACACAAATACACAAAACAAATCGACCACACACACAAACAGCAAAAACACACAGAATGACTCCAAAAACACACAAAACAACAAAAAACACCTTTGTTATTTCCTGTATTAATGTTCTGATTGGTCATTATTCCAAATGCTAATATGAATGTTGATCATGTGACCCTCAGATCTGATATAATCACCTTACTGCTGTGATGACCACTCTGTGTTATTATGTATGTGCTAACTAACTAAGTCAAAGGGTCTGAGTACGATGAAGTCAAAACGTAGTAAAGGTTCAAACGATGAGAGGAAAAAACATGAACATGAACAAATGAGTAAGTCATGGTCTTTACTGTCATATCACAGAACATCACATTAAATGTGTGCTTCACATGATCTCAGATGATGTAGAACAGAGTTTATCTCATCTCATCATGAACCTGTGATCATGTGATCATGTATTTTCAGCACTTTGCTGTCACATGTTTGTTTATCTAAACCCATAGAAATGTGAGCTAGTGTCTTCAGCCTCCCAGGACTCTACAGTCAGTGTAGTCTCTATCTTTAGAGCTGTGTTTAGATAAGAGGGAAGTCCCCTTCCTTTAAGATGGGAAACAGCCCATACAACCCTGGGAACAACCATACTGATTATATATACAGTATATACACCATAAACACAATGGTTATACATGCCAGTGCTTCTCAAACTTCTATGGCTAAAATACCCCCCTTTCTTTTACTTTTTAATCTAAGTACAACCTTGTACAACTACTACGTTTTGCTCAGAATACTATGAAAAATCAACTATAGATCATTATGATGGAATGAATGAGTGATAACACAAATTTTAAAAAATCTCATTTTGTAAATAAGTGAATGAAACAGTATGTAGTGCCTCCTGAATATATTTATTTCTATAGTTTTTATAATTTACGATCATCTCCCTCCTGATGTGGGACCAACATAAACCTTTGTATTTTCAGTTCATGTTCTAATCAAGATCAATTTTATCATCACTGTGTGTGTTTTAGGTATAATTTTGTTGTTTGTGATTTTAATTATTCAGTTTATTTGTCTCTTACTTTGTGTGTTTTTGTTGTCATTTTTTTGTGTTGTTGGTATTATTTGAATTATTCTCTCTCAGTGTGTGTGTGTGTTTGGTGTCGTTTGGATGTTTCCTTTTGTATGTTTTTATGTTTTTTTTGTGTATTTTTTAGTGATCTTGTGTATATGTCTCTCATTTAGTGTGTTTTTGTTGTTGTTTTGTGTGTATTTTTTGTTGTTGTGTGTGTTACTGGTGTCATTTTGTGTAATTTGTTGTTTGTTTGTTCTTTTCATTATTCAGTGTATTTTGTGAGTTGCTGGTAATATTCAGTGTGAGTATAATTTTCTACCTAATAATAAACATTATAAAAACAATAAGACATTTTGGTTTGTTGTCTTTTGTGTCATTCTATTGTTCCTGTGAATGTTTTGTGTCATTTTGTGTACTTTTCTTGTCGATTTGTGTGTTTTTTAACAATCATTTTGTGTATTTCTGTTGTTTATTTTTGTATTTGCTGTCATTGGCCCTCATTTATCAACCATTTGTACGTTAAGATCTGAGCGTACGATGTGTGTTCGTCCATATTCACACAAGCTTTGGTATTTATTAATTGTGACGTGATCGTACGCTACGACCAGATCTCACATCAGGTCTGAGCTCGTGTACGATAACGTGACTGAAACTGAAAATAAAGTATTAAACAATCCTTAGCTGTCATTTAAGCGTTATCAGACATATTCAGAACAGATCTACATGGATAATTAAAACCAACATTTTTTTATTTTTAAAGCCCACGTTATTAGTGATTTTTGGTTTTCCTTTCACAGAATACTGAACTATAAAGCTAAAGCTAAATCAGGAGTGCATAGGTTCACCCAGTGCACGCACACACTATCCTATTATTAGGGATGGACTCCGAGAACCGGAACCCTTATGAAGATGTTTGAATTTTGATTAGTTTTTTCGGTTCCTAAATGCCAGCACTAGTTTGTTTCTGCGGCTTATATTACTCTGCACGACTTGCTCTGTTTGTTTCCGAGGCTGTACGGAGGAAATAGGGACTCATTTACAATTGCGCTGCAGTATTTAATCAGTAATGTGACTAATTATAGGCATAATGCATAATAAACACAAACAATGGACAACATTTTGTCATTTTTAAGGTTTTTTTTAAAGCGTTTAGATCCTTAATTTCTTTAATGTCATATTTATTTGATATAAACGTCATATTTGTGTGTGTCTCCAGGATCTCTGCGTTCTCAGTGCACACAGGGGGGCAGACGTCACCTGCTCAGTAGCTGATCCTCTTCCACTGAGCGTTTAAATTAAAGTCCAGTTTTCACATGTTCAAAAAGCACATCTTTGTTTTGCTCCACCTCAGAGGTGATGATGCTGATTGTCATTTCAAACTTTCTTTTCTTGTTGGACCTCAGTGGGCGGGGCTTTCAAAACATGAGGACGTAACAAGTTAATGACGATCAAATTTATCATTTGTACTCTGAGATTGATCAGATATGAATGTTATCAATTTGGCTATTTTTCTGTAATTTTGTGTAGTTTTGTTGACGTTTTGTGTAATTTGTTTCTATTTTGTTGCTGAATTGCAGGTTTTTTGGAGTCATGTTGTGTTTTTTTGTTCTTGATTTGTGTCATTTTGCTGACATTTTCTCTATGTCTACAGTCAGTTTGTGTGTATATTTTGGGGGCCAATATTAAATGTAGGGCCACATGTGTCCTATGTCATGTGGCGTTTAAAGGAATCTGTGTGAACAGTGTGTTTGTGCTGTGAATGTCCCACTCATCCCAGTGTTACCAGTCGGTGCTGTAGCGCTGTGGTGGTTTGATGGTGGGGTAGATGGCGTCTTTGGAGGCCGCCGCTCCCTCTCTGTGCAGCCATGCTGAGGGTGGGGGTCCCAGGGGGGGCCAGTAGCTGTCCTCGCTCACAGAGCTCAGGAGAACCTCAGCGAGCTTCCTCGCAGCGCACTGGAAGAGAACACATGCACACGCACACACACGCCCCATAAAGTAAACACACAATGTGACTCCAAAAAATATACAAAAGATAGAGCAAAATACACAAAAAACAAAAAAAAAAAAAAAAAGCAATGAAAGTAGACAAAATGACCCCAAAACACACAAAACCTCGACAAATATAATAGAAAGGTATACAATATGACTTAAAAATGAACAAAATTACTTGAACACACATGACAAACACAGACAAAATGACAACAAAAACACACAAAATGAGAACAAACATCTAGAAAAGTACTCCAAAAACACACAAAATGAGAACAAACATCTAGAAAAGTACTCCAAAAACACACAAAATGATATTAAAATGTACAAAAGAAGACACAGAATGAATGAATAAATACACAGAATGACACAAAAAAAAAATACCCGAAACAACAAACACGACTTCAAGAACATGCAGAATTGTAACACGAAATAAAAAAGAACAAAAAATAATAAACAAAACTACGACATAAACACACAAAAATATGACAAGAAAAAGGCACAAAACAAGCTTTGATAGAACACTGTGTGTGTGTGTGTGTGTGTGTGTGTGTGTGTGTGTCACCTTTCTAAAGTTCTGAGAGCCTCGAGACTCCACCACCCTCAACACTCTGCGTAGCTGGTGAGCGCCTTGAGCGAGGTGACTGAAACACAACAAACGTATGAACGAATGATTGTTCACAATGTAATGAAGTCTAAAACAGTCTAATGTGATGTGTGTGAGTTTAACAGATGTGTAGACATTGTGTGTGTTTTAGTCATCTTCATCTTATTTTGATGTTTGCATTTAATATTTGATGTGAAATAATTTGAGTAGGGCTGGGACTTTATCGCATTAACTATGATTAATTCATTACAGAAAAATAACGCACTATCGCTTTTTTTCCACTCCAAACAGCACAGAACCGTTCTCAATGAACGAGTTACAAGACAGAGTCGCAGCGGGCGCACTCGTGAGGGGTGCGTGTCAGTGCTCAATCCTTTTCACAGGGCGAGCATTAGGACACAGGCCTACGTACAGTTTGCATTGAACACGTGGATATGAAGTTTATGAAGATGTGATTTAAAATGTGAAACTTACATGCCAAAATGTGTTTGAAAAAGTGGTCTTGATTTTTAAGAAATATAAATGTCCCATATCTGCAGTGCCCCCTAGTGGCCTACATTATTCAAATGTAGCTGATTCCCCCACAGACACATGCCAACCAAAGATCTCAGAATTGGTGGTGTTAGCATTTATTTTGACCAAGATATGCAACAGTTCGCGTTTTTATAGCTAGCTAGAAAACTTTACTCGTTAATAATTTGCGCATATTTTGACTGAACAAAATGATTTCCTCAAATTCAGATCAAGTCCAACTGAAGACTCTAAATGACAAGTTTCACACTGATTTGACAAAACCCCAAGGAGGAGTTAGAAAAAGTAGGTTGTGCAGTTTTCGCGATTTTGCGCCAACAAAACTCCAGGCGGAAATGGGCGTGGCCTTGCTCAGCTGATTCAGTGTTATTCAGGGAATCTGTTGATATGAAATTTTTGAATGTGCGACATACAATGTAGGAGTTAAAAGCCAAAACGCACTGACCTTTGTTATAGCGCCACCTGCTGGCAGATGTATGTGAGTTTCAAACTTCATCAAGGTATTGATACTCTGAAGCCACACACAAAATGTGGTTATCTTATCTTAAATGTGTTCTGAAAAAAGCTGTCCACTTTAACTCGGACGGACAGATGCACGGACGGAGCTCAAACCTACAGTATCCCCTTTCCACTTTGTGGGGATAATAATTAAAAAGTATGATTTGAGTGAATTCTGATTTGTTTTGTTTTTTATTTTATTTTCTGTTTGGTTTTTGACCAACGTCAACGTTGGATATTGTGTTTTTATCCTCTTTTTTTTTTTAAATTAACAATTAAAAAAACACCACAAACAGTCACATATTTACGTGTACTACTATTAAAAGATTTAACAAACGTCGTATGGTTGGTTTACATTGAAATATCACGTTCCAGCAGCTCCGTCGTAAAGATTGCGAGTGAAGGAAGTGACGTAGTCTACACGCATGCGTTGAAGGGATCTGAAAGTTACAGCCTCGCGAAAGGATTGATCACTGACATTGGTCGGCGTCCGCAGGGTTGTGGCATGACGGTATCACCCTGGTCGATGCCACCCCGGGTACCCTGCAGGCTTCCCTCCCTCCTCCACCCCCCAAATTGCTTCTCGGACCACCCGTAATGTTATGGCAGCCACTGCTATCCGTGAGGGGGAAATGGATGAAATACAGAGGAAATAATTCAGTGTGTTGTGTGCTGCTGTTATTGAGTGAATATAATATTTTTATTAGTGTTCAAAAGGTTTTGTTTCCCTCTTAAGGTTTAATAAGAACATACTAGTGATGGGCGATATGGACTAAAAAAAATATGATCCCGATCATTTCTGGTATTTATCACGATAACGATAAACGAAAAACTATAAATAAATAAAACAATTCCCAACTTAAAGAATAAACTAGTTCCTTACAAACACAAATAAATGTTAATACATCAACATTAGACACATTATAAAAGGCTACAATAACTGCTGACTCATAGAGTTGATGAGCTGATATTTTATGGAATATATTAGTGCATGTGGGTCACTATTAGTGTTATTGTATGTAATTCATGTATTTCCTCATTTGAAATAAAATTATTTTCTAAAAAAAAAAAAAGCACATGAAAAGTAAAAATAACTCCATTAGTGTTTTTACTGCTGTTTAATCTTGTTTCATTTATCTGATAATGAGTTACATAAAGTTATGGTTAATAAATAACTATGATTTCCTATAATTAAACCAGATCAAGCTGATGATTTAATCATTCAGTATATTTAGTGTAATAACCTCAATAGTTACATTAGTCTAATGGGACCAGCTTTGTCTGTGAACACGTGAAATATAATTAAAAAATATTGAATAGTAACATTATTATTTATGCTAACATTTATTTCACACACCGTGTGACATGTTTAGTTTTTATTCTTCCATAGTAAAGTGTTAAATCTGATCATAAACAAATCAATGGATCTCTGTGGTTTTATGACAGTAAGACTTGTTTTTTTTACTTGGTCTATTCCTTATATGGAGTGGTTAGCATTAGCTCTTAGCTCAGTCTGTGTGTCGGTGGGTTAGCTTAGCATAGTTAGCTTTAGTTGAGTTTCCAGTTCATAATCATTGCTACAGGTTCATCTCTGTCCCTGTGTTTGTGGAACTTTGGATCTGATGGAGGAACTTGGATTGGTTCCCTTTGTTGGATGGTTTTCTGGTTTTAACTCATTCAGTGCCAGCCGTTTTCAGATTTTCTACACCCTCAGTACCAGCCGTTTTTGAGCATTTTGACTGATTTTAAAGACCGACAGAATATTTTCTACTATGACTATCTGAAATCTGCCTCTACTTTTATCAAAAAAAAACCATTTGTTTCTGGCTCGTTTCGTTCTTTTGTAATCAGCTGTTGAATAGAGCAAGTTTTACACAAATCTTCTGTTTCAGAGCAAAAAGCTGAGAAAAAAGCCTTTTTCTAAAAAAAAACCCTGTCAGTGACTTTAAAGCCATTTTTTTTGCTTTAGTGACAACTGAATAACATCTGAACATTGTTTCCTTATATAAAACATAAAAAAAAAACACTGAGACCGGGCTTTTGATGGCAAAATTATTATTATTTATCTATCTGGTTGAATGAATTTCTTACTGAATTTTGGCATTCCTTCAACTTTTTCTCCCGTCAGTCTGCACACACGCAACTTCGTTTGGTTTTATCTCACAATCGCCACATTATCCATGAGTTCCACACATGCTCTGGTCGAGTGTGCGCTGCTGGGAACGTCAACTCTCGTACGCAGCACCATTTTCTATCTCGTAAACGCCTTTCCTCTCTCCCTCTGAGCTCTGCTGAGCATGGATTATCTCTCATCCAAAGGTGTGCTGCTACCTCCTACATGTCACCTATTATTTTGCTATCTGGCTCACAGGCTGGGGGTATTTTGTACCTCCCCCCTCCTCCCGACACGCAGGGATGACCCGTTTAGCCCGTTTTGTTCTTCTTACTTTTCCTGCACCTTAATTTTTAATTTTGTTTGGCAGAATTTGGTTACATTGTCATGGTGAATACTTACAAGAGTGCAAGTCAAAGTATTTAGGTTTACAAATGTAATTAAGTAGATAAATAAACTGCTTCATTTTCTTTTATCTTAACATAAGCCTCACCTATAAGAAAGAACTATTTATGTATAATACATCTGATATTGTTTATTAGAAGAACACATTACATTGATTCAATGATTATGTTTGTTGAAAAATACATGAGAAGAGGACCTTGAACTAATAACTACAAATTAAATCGCAATCGAAATATTGATGGAAAAATATCAATCAGATTATTTTCCAAAATTGTTCAGCCCTAGTTGGTATTGATTTTCAAAGTAACAACTTGAAGTTGAATTTACTGTTTTGAAACTTAATTAGTAACTGGAAATTGTGTTTTTTCTGTTTTCATCTTAGTACATTCCAAAAATTCAATATATTTCTGTTTCTCAAATTCAGATTCACTTGCACGCAATTCAATGTCACTACACGGTCCGTAAGGTTGAGCAATCAATCACTGATTCATGGAACTCCTGTTTACATCTACAAAAATGATTCTTAGGCCCGTTGAGGGTGTGACCGCCCAGAACAAAGACACCACAACCAGGTTTGCATTATTAAAGTTATTTATAACTTTAATATAATAGTAGTTACTGGGTGCTGTTGTTATTATGGCAAGTTGTTACTTTCAAATTCAATACCAACTATTCAAATTGAGTTTATAGTGGCACAAACCAATAAATATACAGTAGCATATTTAATTTAAGTTTGTGCTTAGTGAACAATGTAATCATAATAATCTCTATTCATACTGCACAGTGTTAGCACTCAGTGATGAAAATAATAAACACTAATGTGTTGCTATTGTTTTTATTGATTCAGTCATATACCAAAATCCACTTAAACTGGAAAAATGTTGCATCTTGTGTTAAATATTGTTTTGTGATTAAATTAGATTAATTAACTACAAAGTCTTTAATTAATTACAGTTTTTTTTTTTTTTTTTTAATTATTTATTGAGTATCACCACTAATACTGAAATGTGAAACACTGTCATTGCAATGTTGTGCATGCAGTAACACTGCCACCTGCTGGCCATCAATCCTAACTGTAAGAGGATTTACTAACTGTAGGAAAAGTTCATAAATGAGATTCACATGTTGAGTCTTTTATTGTTCTAAAACAAAGTAAATCAGAGTTTTTCCTCAGTGTAATCTATCCTAACTTTGCTGTAGCTATTTGTAGCTTCCTGTTTACTGATGCTACTACTTTCTTTACTCTTCCTTCTTTAGTCGATGTCAATACTTGATCAGATAAAGCAGATAAATGGAGTTTTCTTTACAGCAGGGTTCAAACACAGACCAGTTTGATATTAAGTAGGCAGCAGATTTTAGGCACAGAAACAAGTACTTTGAACATTATTATGCCCTACTTTGCACATTGATGGTTCACAATTTTGCAATAAAATAAACATGTTGTTTACTTCAGTCCAATCTTTATTTAAATTTCCTTGATTTTGTGAACAATGTTTATGTAGTTTGGGGAAATTGTGTGGGGTAATCTGAGGAAAAATGTAGGATTTTGGTGAAATTGTTTAATGTTGTTAATTCATAATAAAATCAAGCCGGAGCCGCTTTCTGCTTCATTTTTGCTACAGTACCAAAACATGAACTGCTGCAAAATAAAATGAAATGTTCAGCACCTCCTGTAATTTAAAGAATAAGAGAATAAAGTCGCTCAAATTAAGCAGTGGTATTATTTATGATGTTCTACATGATATATGATACAACACTGGATACATGTGCTTTAATATGTGAGATACACTTTAACATGGAGGATAGACTTGTGTCAGTTATAAATCACTAAGTTAAACAATAGGTAGGAGAGAATAAAAGGATTTATATGGATTAAAAGCATTTAAAAGTCCAACAACGTAGATTATGGCATTAAAAGTCTCTGACAACATAACGCCTCCTTCTCTGAACGCTGAATGCATGCACACTCCCGGCGGCCAGGGGGACGCTGATTTTGTCGGGGAGGGGGGAGTAGATTGGAACAATAAAGCTCAATCCATCGCTTTATATCCAGACAAGCATGCACTAAGTGTAGGGTTCTGTTGCAGTCGCTTGTTTTCTCAGTGCATCACTACAACAAACAACAGACTTATGGGTCTGCGGAGAACCCATGGTGTCCGCCATGTTGTAAACAAAGCTCTGAGCTGCTACGGGAAGCAGGAGGGTCAAATGTCACAAATTTCTTTTACTTGGTTTTATTTTGTGAATCGTTTATTTTATTTCCTAGTCACTGTGTTTTTTGGCACTTAAATGTTTGGATATTATGTAAATTATATTAAGAATTGGGAAAGCTGTCCCCTCGACTCTGCATATAATGACAGCTTTTTTTTTTCTCTTTTATCTACTTCCAGTGCGTATATGCGCACAGCATGTCCATTTCAAATGTGCGCAAAGGCCTCTCCTCACACAAAATGTGGCCCCCCATGGAAGATTGGAAGATGATGCCATACACACACCCGCATGTTCTGTGTATAAGGAGGGGCGGCCCTGGATGTAAACGTGGGAAAACTGTGAGTCCTGCAAATATTATGCAGTTTCATTAAATGTGTGTATTTGGAGGGATTGAGAAATCTACGGCTGAATAATTTTTTTAATTTACACAATGATTTATGTTTTCTCTGAAATTGTTACTTTCTCCTGCGAGACACATCAGATGCTCTGAAGGGCCGGGTTTGGCCCCCGGGCCTCGAGTTGGACACGTGTGCTTCCCACCATGTGTTGTCAAATACTTTGATGCTTTGTTACTTATGAACATTTCAAGTGACTTATATTACTGTGTAAATTAATAGTGAAGAGCTGTTAAATTAGGTGTAACCTTGGAAACCTTTGATTAGATAAAACGTGTCCCAGTACAAACATGAACTAATCAGAATAATACACACTCATATTAACCTTTGGAAGCCTAAACCACAGAAAACAGTGTTCACTCACCCCCTGTGCAGCAGACAAAGGTACGCACTCTGCAGAGCAGCCTGTAGGAAGTAGCCCAGATCCATGTCTACAGGAGCAGGTAGGTTGGATTTAGCTCCTTTAGCGTGAGGAGTCGTTACAGTCTGAAATTAACATGACTGAATCAGTAGGGATGAGTTCACAACACAATACAGTAGAGCAGTGGTTCTCAACCTTCTCAGCCCACGACCCCCAAAATAAAGGTTCCAGAGAACGGGGAATAAAGAGGAGAGATTTTTGGGGTCCATCCATAAAGTCAGTAAAATGATGGTCCATTGTTCTATGAATCTGTGATAACCACATTTATTTATTTATTTATCTGAATAATATCCACTGTTATCCAGGAAGTTTAGTATTATTTGGGTCATAGTATATAATCATCTTAAAGATGTAAATCATCATTTTATTCAGAAATAAAATGGGATAAATGTGACCAAAAATGGTGAAAAATGTGATTAAATTGGTTAAAAGCTGCAAACTAGAATGGCCAATAACAGACAGAAAAAGCTGTAAAAGAAAATGATTAAAAGTGTCAATATTGAAACAATTAGTTTAAACTCACAAACAATGGGCATGACAAATAGTGAATGTGGTTAAATTGGCAAAAATAAGCATGAATTATGATGAAAAAAAATTAAAAGTGACAATAATGGGTCAACATATGTAACATTAGGTGGAAAAGTGGTGGAAAGGGTTGATGAGAGCTGAGAGTGGAAAGAAAGCATTGGAATTTGATAGAGAAGCAAAAATAAATTAAAAGGAGCAAAAATACAGTGGGTAAGAAAGTATTCAGACCCCTTTAAATTTTTCAGTTTTCTTTTTTAATACATTTGCAAAAATGTCTAAATTTCTGGGTTTTTTTAGTCAAGATGGGCTGCTGAGTGTGCATTAATGAGAAATATTTTTTTTTTTCATTTTAGCAAATGGCTGCAATGAAACAAAGAGTGAAACATTTAAATACTTTCCATACCCACCGTATGTCAAGAAAAAGTGATGAAAATAGGTTAAAATATGACAATTTTGGTGTAGTTGCAGAAAAAAGGTAAAAAAAAAGTTTTAAAAATTTGGCTCTAATTGTTGAAAAATATTCTTCGTTTTTTTAAGGCATCTGACGACCCCCTCCCAGTGTCTCACAAGCCCAAATGGTGTCCTGACCCCAAGGTTGAGAACCCCTGCAATAGACAACAATAAGCATGCTTTTATTTGACTTTGACTGTGAACATACTGACATATTTACTCTCGTTTCAACTCAACAAACTAAAGTTGTTGTGGGTTTTTTGTTTGATCTGAACCTTATCGAGTTCCTGGAGGAAGGCCAGCGCTGCGTCGCAGGCCCTGAGGTAACAGGACAGACTCTCCTCTTCTCGCTCTGAGAGACGAATACGAGACACTGAAGACAAAGCCTGGTGGTCCAGAGACAGACCTGAAACACACAAAGAGGCAGCTTAAATTATTTACAACCACCAAGAAAATGTCAAAGCCATTTTATAAAGCATTAAAAAAAAAAGATAATTTTTTTTTCCTTTTAATTTTCTTTTTCTTTTAATTTATTTATTTTTTATTATTCTTTTAATTTCTTAAAAATTTTCTTCTATTTTTTAATTTTATTTCTGCTCAAATTTTCTCTTTTCTTTATTTTGATTTAATTGTTCAATTTTTTTAAATTGTAGTTTTCTTTTAATTTTCTATTTTAATTTTACTTCTGTTTTCATTTTCTTTTAAGGTTTTCATTTTTATTATTCTTTGTTTTCTATTTTTTCAATTTTCATTTTCATTTTATTTTAATTTTATTTTTCTTCTAGTTTTTTATTTTATTTTTCTTTCATTTTTTAAACTTCATTTTCTTTTTGAAATAGTTTTAATGCAATTTTAACTTGTTTACAAATGTTATATTTTTCATAATGTAAGAACACATGAGCTACAGGCATAAAATCTCAAAATTGCTAAAATAAAAATGACTTAGACACTATTATTATGAGGTGATAGTTTGCATGTTCTCCACCTGTCCTTGTATGTGTTTCCTCTACTGTATATTTTAGGTTTGTTAGAGTTTCTAACAGTAAATAAATACTAATAATAACTAATAATGTTTTCCTGTAACAGCAGAAAGGGGAGCTAAGAAACAGAATAAACGGGTAAAGAATATGAATAAATATTCAATAATAATCTACTCCAGTAGTTTCCAACCTTTTTTGAGTCGTGACCTTTTGGCGACCCCAGAGGCTTTTTAATATTTCTTTCTACAATTACTATTTTTGATCACGTTTGTTATAAATACAGAGTAGCCAGGATTAGTGCTAAGATGCATTAGCTCACATATTTATACATCATTTAAATTGAACTATACATTTTTTGTTGAGAAGTGAAAGTATAGAATATGGTTGTTTAGAATTGTGTATGGTGAAACCAAAAAGTAAACAAAATATATTTGATCTATTACCAGACATTTCAGGTGAACCATTTGAATTCCAGTTTTTTTTTTCTTTTTAAACACTGTGTAAAAAAATCTGAGGTGAAAGTAATGGATTACAAGTTACTGCCTTTCAGATCCGATCCCAACTAAGCTGTTTAAAGAAGTTATTCCCCTGGTCTGCCCATCTTTGTTGGAGACAATAAATATATCCCTATCAATAGGCTACGTGCCACAGTCCTTTAAAGTAGCTGTAATCAAACCCCTTCTCAAAAAACCTACTCTTGATTCCAGCACTTTAGCAAACTACAGGCCTATATCTAATCTTCCTTTTATTTCAAAGATTCTTGAGAAAGTTGTGGCAGCTCAGCTCTGTGACTTCCTTCAAAACAACAGCCTGTTCGAGGACTTCCAGTCAGGTTTTAGAGCTCAACACAGCACAGAGACTGCTTTAGTTAAAGTAACTAATGATCTACTCTGGGCTTCAGATGAAGGACGACTCTCAGTGCTGGTTTTATTAGATCTTAGTGCAGCTTTTGACACTATAGATCACTATATTCTACTAGAGAGATTAGAGGAATTACTTGGAATCACAGGGACTGCCCTAAACTGGTTTAAGTCCTACCTATCTGATAGGTACCAGTTTGTACACGTGAATAATAGGTCTTCTGTGTACACTAAAGTAAGCTACGGGGTTCCTCAGGGCTCTGTGCTAGGTCCAATCCTCTTCTGTATCTATATGATCCCCCTTGGTAATGTTATGAGAAAATACTCTGTTAACTTTCACTGCTATGCTGATGATACCCAACTGTATGTATCAATGAAGTCAGGTGAGACAAATCAGCTATCTAAACTTGAGGTCTGTCTAAAGGACATTAGGGCCTGGATGGACCAAAATTTTCTTCTTCTCAACTCAGACAAGACTGAGGTCATTGTACTGGGCCCACGACACCTTAGAGAAACCTATGCTAGCCTAACTGCCCTAGATGGCATTACTCTGGCACAAAGCACAACTGTTAGAAACCTTGGGGTTCTATTTGATCAGGATTTATCCTTCAACTCTCACATAAAACAAACTTCAAGAACTGCCTTCTTTCATCTCCGTAACATTGCTAAAATAAGATCTATCCTGTCTCAGAGCGATGCCGAAAAGCTCGTCCATGCTTTTGTTACCTCTAGACTGGATTATTGTAATTCTCTTTTAGCAGGCTGCCCGAGCAAGTCGCTTAAGACACTTCAGCTGGTTCAAAATGCTGCAGCACGTGTACTGACTAAAACTAGGAGAAGAGATCACATTACTCCTGTATTAGCCTCTCTGCATTGGCTTCCCATAAAATATAGAATAGAATTCAAGATTCTTCTTCTCACTTATAAAGCCCTAAATGGACAGGCACCAGTCTATCTCAAGGAGCTTGTAGTGCCATACAATCCCCCCAGAACACTACGCTCTCAAAATGCTGGACTACTCGTTGTTCCATTCATCTCTAAAAGTAGTATAGGAGGAAGAGCTTTCAGTTATCAGGCCCCACTTCTCTGGAACCATCTACCAACCACGGTTCGGGGGGCAGACACCCTCTCTACCTTTAAGGTTAGGCTCAAAACATTCCTCTTTGATAAAGCTTTTAGTTAGGAACCAGCTCATAGCTCATAATTAAGATGCAATAGGCATAGACTGCCGGGGGGGGGGGTCTGGCATGCTCGGTTGGAGAGAGGTTGGAGAGGGCGTTAAGAGAGAGGTCATTTAGGTTAGAGAGGGACCGGAGAGGGTCCCATTCCTCTTTCAAACACTCCCTCTATGTCTGCTTCTTCCCTTGTGTGTTTGCTCCTGTACTCCTTCTGGCTTT
Source organism: Gouania willdenowi (assembly GCF_900634775.1). Lineage (NCBI taxonomy): Eukaryota > Metazoa > Chordata > Actinopteri > Blenniiformes > Gobiesocidae > Gouania > Gouania willdenowi. The sequence goes on from NC_041058.1 coordinate 33,366,515, forward strand.
TGTCTTGCAGGTCCGTGGGATCCTCAGTGTGGAGTTACAGAGTCTCAACAACTCTGTCTCCACCCTTTCCTCTGCACACACCCAACACAGCATAACGTGGATGGCTGTTCATCATAGGAATGGGATCCACACAAGGTTCCTTCTGCTTAACAGAAGGTTTTCCTTGCCGCCATGATGAATTCATGTTGGGTGTGGGATACATATGTATGTGTATATAGGTATATATGCATATGTGTGTATCCATAAAATGAAGAGTCCGTCCTTAAGACTGCTCTACTGTAAAGTGCCTTGAGATACCATTGGTTATGATTTGGCGCTATACAAATAAAGATTGATTGATGATTGATTGATTGATAACTAAGTTACTTTTTAAATCGGTAATTTTACTTGTACTTAATTACATTTTAAAATAAGTAAAGTAATTAATTACATTCTAGACAAAACTGTTATTGAGTAAGTTATTATTTTTAGTTTTAAAATGATCAACAGATATTGTGAAACTACAAAAAAATGAAACGACCAGACAACAATCAAACGCATCACATCATAGCCGACCAATCAGATGAATGCACCAAAACAATACTTTTATAAATGTATCTATAGTCAGAGCCTGATCAATTCTGTTTTTATTTATTTCTATTGTATTTATTGGTGTTATTTTATTTTTTAAATAATTGTACATTTTGACAAATCTTTTGTTTTATACAGATGCATAAATTAAGTACTAATTGCGCAAGATCTGGTCTGTTCCTTTTTAAGTTTACACATGAGATGTTTACTGTATGCAAGGGACCCGTACCAAGATGTATTAACATAAAAATAAACACGGGGTGAAAGTAACGAGTAACTTTTATTTTCAGTATTATTTAATTGAGCTACTTTTTACTTGTACTTGAGTATTTTATGCATGACTTACTTGTACTTGAGTAGATATATCAGTACTCTTCACACCTCTGGTGACAAAACAAAATAAAAATACATTTTATTTTCATGTTTACTTTATTTGGCTGCTCTCAGCAAAGCAACCACAGCTGCAGAAAGATTCATAGCCAGGACGTGATCATTGATAATAGACAGTAAACAGATCTCTGCTCGTTCCAATATTGAATCTGATGATTACGTGCAGACATGTTTCGAGGAATAAGCGGAAGAAAATGTAGATTATGAGGCCTGCAGTGAGTCCAGATCCCAGAGCAAATGTAATTATCAGACTGAAGTCATCCTCCAAATATCTGATTCCATCCTCACAGTGAGGAACACTCCGTCAGACCTTATATGAAGCCTTTTTAGCACACATGTACTACTATAACTACTATTTTTTTTGTCATTTTATGCGTCGTGTATTTTTTTGTCATTTTGTTGTTTTTTTGTACTTTGGAAGTCATTTTGTGTTTTTTTATTTGGGGACTGCACAAAACTATGTGCTTTTTGGCCCATTTTGTGCATAATGTTGTTTTTTGGATTCATTTTGTGTATTTTTTGTCATTTAATGTGTTTTTGTGGTAGTTTTTTTGAGTTTTTTTTGTGTGTTTTTGAAACCACTTTGTGTATTTTTCTGTCACTTTGGAAGTTGTTCTTATGTGTTTTATTTGGAGACTGCACAAAAATGCGTGTTTTTTGGGCCATTTTGTGCATATTGTTGTTTTTTGGAGTCATTTTGTGTATTTTTCTGTCATTTGTTGTATTTTTGTGGTAGCTTTTTGGAGTATTTTTTTAGTTTCGTTGTATGTTTTTGAAATCACTGTGTTTTTTTTCCTGTCATTTTGTGAATTATAACTTTTTTGTATATTGGGAATCATTTTGTGTGTTTGTTTTGGGGACTGCACAAAAAGTTATTTTGTCATCGTTTTTGGAGACATTTTGTGTATTTTTCTGTCACTTAATGTGATTTTGTTGTAGCTTTTTTGTATTTTGGGAGTGGTTTTGTGTGTTTGTTTTGGGGTCTGCATGTGGCCCCCGCAGCAGTAGTGCCATCCAAATGCTCTGCTCCCACCGCCATCTTCAAAGACCCAGTTCTCATTTTCTGGTAAGTGTAACATCTTAATCCGTCCCCCTGTAATGTTCCTAGTCTTCTCAGAAATGATAAATGATGAATTCACCACAGACTTTCTCTGAGAGCAGAAATACAAAGTTAGCCTGACGTAACCTGTGGACGCTCATGGGCTGAAATCTCCAAAAAGGTGAAGCACACAACATATGAAGGATTATTACGTGTGTTTGTGATATAAATGTAATGATTCCAAAGATATTTCTGACTTTAACTAGTAACAACGGTTTATTATTCAGCTTTTATATATATATAAAAAGTCACTCAAGATTTTCTGATCATCTTACAAAAGCTTGAAAGTTGATTTGTTATTTGGTACTAAATCATTTTCTAATAAAAACAACAAAAACTAAATTTGTGTGGGTGTGTATTGTGTAATAATATCTAAGGGCTTATTTTGTGCGTTGAATGTGCACAGTTGTAGAAGAGTTCAGAGATTTACTATTACTATTTATCCTTTATTCTCTATCTATCCTTTATTTATCCCTCATCCTTTATATTTATCATTATTATTAATATTGTTGCTGGCTTGTTTCTTTGTTTTCTTTGTTTTCTGTTTCGCGCACTGACTACCAAGTCAAATTCCTTGTACTGTCCTAAAAACTGTACTTGGCCTTTAAAACATTTCTGATTCTGATTCTGAACAGAACGGCAGTATCTGTAACGTCCAGCTTATCACATCTCTGCACTTTGAAACCACCATAGAAGGTTCCTGCGTTTGAACAGCATTTACATCATGTTTACAGTCTCCGGCTTGTTTAAAGTCAAGGCTTACAAGTACAAGATGTTCTGATTAAGTGGGTCGTGCTGTCCACACAGTCTAAGTCACACGGACGCTTACATATTTGTACCTGATCTCTAGCAGTGTAGAGTTTAAAACCAGTACAAAAACACATTCAAACAACTAGTTTAGGAATCCACTGGTGTTTTGGTTTTTTGGCTAAAGGTGACTTTAAAAAAAAAGATTTTTATTTGTAGATATCATTCTCTGAGGCAGTAAAACAACTGTGTGGCAGTGCTGCCCTGGGGCTGGGGATGGACCAGACCCATCCTGGGTAATTTAGGCTGCTTTCACACTGGTTTAGTGGTGGAATGGGTCTGAATGGGTGGAGGACAGCTGATCATTTTAACACCTTGGTTTGCGTTCAGAGAAATCCTCTAGGCAGAGAAACAGAAACCTGAAGAAGAGACACGGTGCTCAGAAACTTCTTCCGTGCGCTCAACGTCAAATCCGATAGTGTGCATTGCATTAAGAACCAGAGGTGAAAGTAATGGATTACATAATTACTTACGTTAATGTAATTGAGTTGCTTTTATGGGTACTTTTTGAGTATTTTTCTAATCAGTAATTTTACTTGTACTTAAAGAACTAAACCTCTGCTTTCTGCTGACCTGCCACTAGGGGGGAAACTAAAAAAAATGCTTGAGTATAGGCGTTATTGCTGTAGCAGTAAGACACGCCCACTCAGACAGATGGGAATACACACAATGACACAATGATGTGTGTTCATTATTCTCTGGATGTTGTAGAGCTGTCATGGCTGATACATCTCTGCAACTTTTTAAGAAAGAGGAAAAGAAGAAATGTTCCACCTGTGAGAAACGCACTCTTCAGCTTCTCTTGTACGGTCTACTCCAAGGTGCTGAGAGGAAAGACTGGTCAATAGTAGAACCTAATTGATGAGGATCAATGGGGTTTAGGTTTTGGCTGTGGAACTGTGGACCATCTTTTTACCCTCACAATAGATCTGGAGAGGGCATTGGAGTTTATCCAACCAGTCTACATGATTTGTGGATTGGGAAAAGGCTGACAATCCTGTCCCCCAAGGCGTCCTGTGGGGGGCGCTGTGGGTGGGACGAAACTAAGCTCACAATAACGATAAGGGACAATATTTTCGGAGAGGAAATAAATAAAGTGAATGCTTCCTATTCAAAAGGTGCCATTCTGCAAATATAACCTAAAAACAGCCACTGCCAGTTCATGCAGTTTAAAAATAAAACCAAATCATGTCATCATTATGACATTCTTAAAAAGTATTGAAGTTTTAGGACAGTGGTTTGAGTACCCCCTTCCCCCTTGTCAAACATTTTGCTTAGAAAACTATTTAAAGACTAATAAACCCCTGCTTTCTGCTGACCTGCCACTAGGGGAAATTCAAAAAATGCCTTGATTATGGGCGTAGCAGTAAGACACACCCACTCAGGCAGCCCACAGTGCTGCGCAGAGACAGACGGTAATACACACTGATGTGTCTGTACACACACACACACACATAGTGAGTTCACAGCTGAGATGTGTCACTAGAACCACAGACACACACAATCAGGACGTGAAGCTCACACACAGCCCAGCTCTCACACACATAGCGCACACTGAGACAGACAGGAATACACACATAGCATAGATGTCTGTAAATACACACATAGTCTCTGGTCCTGAGCTTGAGATGGTCATCCACGTGTTTGTTTCCTCACGGTTGGACTATTGTAACAGTCTGTTTACATGCCTTAGCAAAAAGGATCTGGCTCGTCTTCAAGTGGTCCAGAACTCTGCTGCACGCCTCCTGACCCGTACCTGTAGGAGAGCCCATATCACTCCTATTTTAAAAACTCTACATTGGCTCCCTGTCATCTACAGGATGAATTTTAAAATCCTTGTGCTGACTTTCAGGGCCCTTCATGGCCAGGCGCCTGAATACATTGAGGGTCTGATCCAGCCCTATGTTTCAAACAGGAGCTTGAGGTCTTCTTCTCAAAACCTGCTGCTGGTCCCCCACACCCGCTTTAAAACACGAGGTGATCACTCTTTTAAGGCGGTAGCTCCTCGTCTCTGGAATGCTCTTCCACACACTCTGCGGATGCTGGACTCTGTGGATGTTTTTAAAAGTCATCTAAAGACTCACTTTTGTATGGAGGCCTTCTTGACACACTCCTGTTTGTGAATGGACTCTTTTATACATTGTAGCATCATTGTAGTGGACTTTTATATGCATTGTACCCTTTTTAAACTGTAAATTGTGAAGCACTTTGTGACCCTGGTCTGAAAAAAGCGCTATATAAATAAATAAACTTTACTTAGTTTGATGAACCCTCTGATTAGACCAGAATCTGATCTTTATAGAAGCTCAGAGTCAAAAACATCACCGTTACAACGACTGTTTCACACAGAACACAGTGGACTTCCTCATTGGCTGTCAATCAATGCTCACTGAGGGCTGTTATTGGAGGAAACCCTCCTCCCTCCTCTCAGATTTTATAGGAGAGGCGGAGCCAACAGTGAAAGTTGATGAAGCAGGGGGACCCAAAGAATCTGTTTCAGCCAATAGAAAAATGCAGCGTTTAACCATTAGAGGCATTTTACAACTAAATACTTAAAATTAAAATACTTTTACTGAAATGTGAAAAGTGGGGCTAGGATTAATAAACAGCACTACTTAATACACAAATACATATGTATTCTGGAGAAAAAAGTGGGTTTGGGATTTAGTTACTCTTTAAAAACAACTACAGATAATAATGATGAAATGAACAAGTGATAACACATTTTCAATAATCTGATTTTGTAAATAACTGGAAAGAAACATTACTTAATGCAGTGGTTCCCAACCTTTTTTGGATCGTGACCCCATTTTGATATGAAGAATTTCTGGTGACCCTAAAGACCAGAAATTCTAGACAGAAATGTCTAGTATCTTTACACATTTTTTTTTTCTAGAATTAGTTTTTTATCATGTTTGAGCTCTGTTTTATTTTTTATTTGTTTACTGCATTTTAGTTTAATTAATGTATATTTCACAAAGTGAAAGTATAGAAATACAGTTGTTTAAGATTGTGTTTTATTTTTTTTTCTTTTAGATTCAAAGATTTCTAAAGATTTACTTAAATTTTTCAGAAATTTCAGGCGACCCCATTTAAACTCCAGGCGACCACACATGGTGTGTAGTTTGAAGCTTGAAAAACACTGATTTAGTGGCTCCTGAATACATTTATTTGTATTGATGTTTTTTTATCATTTCCAGTAAGGATGTAACGATTAATAGTAAGGCAGTAAAAAATTGATTCACAGGTATCACGGTTCACATCGCTATTCTGAAAATTAAATTGCCGTACTTTTTTATATATTTATCCTTCTCTTGTCCAGAAATATAGGCGGCGGGTGGAATCTACTACTACTTTCTTTCTGGCTGCCTTCTACTCTTAAACATGTTCATAAATGATTCCTTACCCCTTTCACACCGAAAGAATATCTGTAAAAGTCACGTTTTTCTGTTAGCTCTGTCTGCTAGCGCATAGCATCTCTTCTTCACTGCAAAAATATCTGCATGCCAACCGACCACTGGGTTACCAGTGCCCTCTGCTGGTCCAAATAAATATCTAATGTAAATACAGTGAAATGACTGGGTTTTTTTTTAAGTCCAATTGTTAAGGCACAAAATATATTTTCAGTTGCACTTTTAAAAAGAAAAATAACTATTATGCAGTTTTGCATTGTTTACTATAGAACCAGAATTTAAATTAATAGGCTTCTTCTTCATTTGTATTATTTCTTTATTTATTTCATTCAAGATTTATTTTTTTGTTAAATTGCATTATTTTGAATAGTTTATCAAGGGATTCTTTTGACAACTAAAAATATAAGGAAAATAGTACAATATTTTTCAGTCATCATTTGTCTACAGTCCCATTTTGTAAAATAAATCATGAGAGAATCGTATCGTGAACCCAGTATCGTGAATCGAATCGTATCGGGAGTTGAGTGAATCGTTACATCCCAAATTTCCAGCCATCTCACGCCTGGGGTGGGACCAAGACTAACACTTTATTTGTTCATTTTCCACTCCCTCTCTCTCTCTCTCTCTCAAGTACCCCCTGTAGTGCCATCGCGTATTCCTAGGGGTACACGTAGCCCCATTAGAGAAACACTGTTTTAAGACATTAAACTAGTGTCAACCGCCACCCCTTACCGCAATATTGCAATACCACTTGTACATTCAAGGATTTATCGTGTGATGTTTTATTATTGCAACATCTTGTCACATGACATATATGCCAACGCTTACCACTCCGTCCCCGTACAAAATTAGCAGAATTCTGATCCACATAGCTGGCTCTAAGTCAGACCAGTTCCCAGTAAGGGTTGGAGTCCACCAGGGCTCCCCTTGTTGATGTTCTATCGGCTCCATATAACAACGACCTCAGGCTCAAGTTTGAAGTTGGGTGTGAAGCAAATGGGATAAGGATCAGCACCTTTAAATCTGAGGCAATGGTTTTCACTCAGAAAAGACTAGATTTCCAACTCCAAGTCACCAAGTCAAAAAGTTCAAGTATCTCTGGATCTTGTTCAAGAGACCTTGTGGTGATGAGAGACCAAAAAAAAGAGATTCTGGTTACAAGCAGCTGAAATATGTCAGCTGGTGGAAGTGGCTGAGGAGAGGAGGTCTGGGCCTCTCTGCTGAGGATTTTGCCCGTGCAACCTGGACCGGGATAAGCAGCAGACAACGTAATGGAATGGATATCAACTTAGAAAAATATTTATTACAATCTTGTACTGGAAAATGGGAGAAACTAAGAAGTCTAGTATCTTTAGTGAGCACCAAAGAGCAATTATTATCCAGTATTTCATATTTTTCTTCATTATTTAAAGCTGCCAGCAACGATCCCACATATTTTATAAAGCACAAGCACTAAAGTGACTTCCCAACACATTTCTGCTCTTTTTATGGATTGAAAGTTGAGCCAAAACTTTGGCGGACATTGATATTATGGCTTTCTACAGAAACATCCAAATATGGCCAAAGTTTAATATTTGTTAGAGTGACGTCATTACACGAGGAACACCATAAACAAAGACAAGAGTTCCTGTAAGAATGTGACACAGAACAGAGACATATTTACACTAACAACAAAAGTGATAGGCCTGATCGTAAATGTGCTTTTCTTTACACCTTAGAGATCTGCCAGTGTTCCTATTTACTTGTAACTCTTAGTTTCCTCAAGTGTTGACAATGTATGTGTAGACCGTACATCTAATCAATGGCAATATTGTTTTATTTCAAAACCAACTACCAGTACTCTGGTATTGGGTGATGCTTCTTTGAACTATCCTCGCTCTCTTTCTTTCCAAATCTGTCATGAAACTTTTCCTTTTCACCGCCTGCCCTTGGTCTAATTTTAGTAAATAAAGTAAATGCCCCAAATGGCAGAAAAATACACAAAACAAAAGCAAGAATACAATAAAAAACAAAAAATTACAACATTGCAGGAAAATACACTAAAAGACAATAAAAACACAGAAAATACTGCAAAAACACACAAAACTACGACAAAAGTGAACAAAACGACAACAGTAATACACAAAATGACTCCAAATAACACAAAATGACAACAAAAATACAGAAAATTACTCAAAAAAATATACAAAATTCAAGAAAATGACAACAAAAGAACACAAGACAAGAAAAACACAAAAAAATTACTCTGCAAACCAGCAGAACAAACAAAAAAGCAAAACGACAACACAAATACACAAAAATGACTCCAAAAAAAGCAAAATGACAACACAAATACACAATATGACTCCAAAAAACATAATTTTCTTAGTAAAAATACACAAAAGGACAACAGAAATGCACAAAAGGCCTCATTACGAGCAAGACAACAACAAACATGCACAGAATGACAGAAAATCACACAGAAATACTATAAAAACTCTTTGTTCTTCCCTGTATTAATGCTAAGATTAGTCATTATTCTAAATGTTGACATGAATGTGCATCATGTGACCCTCTGATCAAACAAACATTTTTGTTTCCCCGCTGTGATTAACGTTGCCTACCTCTGTTCTACAGGATCCCACAACAAACCCAATGTTTGTGAGAGTCAAAAAAACAATCTTGTGAGCGATGAATTCAAGCTTTGACCAATTTTTGTCTGTAAAAACATATGATTTATTGATCGATGAGGCCTGTCTTTATCTGTGTTTAAAGCAGTGCTTTGAATAACGATAAAACCAAAAAGTTCATATTACAGCAGAGTGTTTACTACACCAAGGCCCCTAATGTAGGCAGAGCAGCGCAGCGTGGCACACCTAGAGGCCAATGTTTTTAATTATTCAAGATGTGGACAGGTGTGTTCTCCCTTTATTCAGCTGGATCAGACTCCGTCATTATACAGTACGATTAACGTGCCCCATGGGAGAGGCAGATAGGAAAATAAAAGAGCTCATTCAGACCATCGTGACCTGGACTGGTTCCAGTGATTTGGTACCAAGATGTGCACCTGAATTACGTTTAGTTAGAAAAATATTAACAGCTTATTTTTTCTTGTATTAATATCTGACCATCAAAAGGTGGTTTGGCCACAATCTCTATCCATGTGTTATACAGAGAACACATTACAGTATAACACACTACAGTGTAATACATTATAGTGTAACACAGAGAACACACTACAGAGTTGCTTTCTTTATGATAATCTATGTATTTGCTTCTTTTGTATATTCTTAAAATAATTTTGTGTGTTTTCCTGTTATTTTTGTGCAGATTTTTTATTTTGGGAATTTATTGTGTCTATCTGTCTATTTTTGTTCCTCTTTTATTTATTTTAATATAATTTTGTGTGTTTTCCTGTTACTTTTGTGCGCATTTGTTTTGTTTTGGGTATTTTTGTGTGTCAATCTGTGTATTTATTTAAGCCTAATTTTGTAGATTTTTGTCATCATATAGTGTGTTTTTGTTGTCATTTTGTCTGTTTTGCTGTTGTGTCTGTGTTTGTCTTGTGTGTTCAACCAATTTTGCGTATTTTTTTGTCATTTTGTATTCCTTTCTGTTTACGTTTTGTGTGTTTTTGGGGTCATTTCATGTACTTTCATTGTTCTTTTGAATATTTTAGTTTAATTTGGCATGTTATAGGAGTGTTTTTGTTATCATTATTTGAGTTTCTGTTGTCTTTTTGTGTAATTTGCTGTATTTTTTGTGTGAGTTTTGGATTCATATTGTGCGTTAACTTTCAGGAGCTGCAAAGTGCGTCCAATGGCCGCTTGTTGCTGTTGTGTGTTTTTTGTGTATTTTTGTTGTTGTTATGTATAATATTTCTCATTTATGTGCGTTGTTTTTTTTTTTTTTCACGCAGCTTTCAGTAAATTAACTGTCAAATACACTGAAGAAAAATATAAACGCAATACTTTTGTTTTTACTCCCATTTTCCATGAGCTGAACTCAAAGACCTCAAACATTTTCAATATACACCAGATACTGACTGGTCAGTAAACCAGTCAGTATCTGGTGTGACCACCATTTGCCTCACGCAGTGCGACACATCTCCTTGGTATAGAGTCGATCAGGTTGTTGATTGTGGCCTGTGGAATGTTGGTCCACTGTTCTTCAATGGCTGTGTGAAGTTACTGGATATTTGCAGGAACTGGAACACACTGTCGTATACGCCGATCCAGAGCATCCTAAACATGCTCAATGGGTCACATGTCTGGTGAGTATGCTGGCCATTCAGGAATTGTGTACAGATCTTTACAACATGAGGCTGTGCATTATCATTCTGCAACATGAGGTGATGGTCATGGATGAATGGCACAACAATGGGCCTCAGGATCTCGTCACGGTATCTCTGTGCATTGAAAATTCCATCATAAAAATGCACCTGTGTTGGTTGTCCATAACATAAACCTGCCCATACCATAACCTCACCACTATGAGCCACTCCATCCACGACGTTGACATCACCCACATGACGCCACACACGCTGTCTGCCATCTGCCCTCAACCATGAAAACACCTCTCCAACGTGCCAGACGCCATCAAATGTGAGCATTTACCCACTCAAGTCAGGTGGAGACCCTGATGAGGACAACGAGCATGCAGATGAACTTCCCTGAAACGGTTTCTGACAGTTTGTGCAGAAATTCTTTGGTTATGCAAACAGACTGTTGCAGCAGCTGTTTGGGTGGTTGGTCTCAGACGATCATGGAGGTGAACATGCTAGATGTGGAGGTCCTGGGCTGGTGTGGTTACACGTGGTCTGCGGTTGTGAGGCTGGTTGGCTGTACTGCCAAATTCTCTTTCCTTTGGAGACGTCTTATGGTAGAGAAGTGAACATTCAATTAACGGACAACAGTTCTGGTGGACATTCCTGCTGTTAGCATGCTAATTACATGCTCCCTCAGAACTACTGTGTGATTAAACTGAACATTATAGAGTGGCCTTTTATTGTGGCCATCCTGAGGCACACCTGTGCAATAATCATGCTGTCTAATCAGCATCTGAATATGCCACACCTGTGAGGTGGATGGATTATCTCTGTGAAGGAGAAGTGCTCACTAACACAGATTTAGACAGATTTCTGAACAATATTTGTGAGAAATAGGAATTTTGTGTTTATAGAAAATGTTTTATATCTTTAAGCTCAGCTCATGAAAAATGGGAGCAAAAAAAAGTGTTGCATTTCTATATTTGTTATATTTGAATCCTAATAATTATTTATTTGTAAACAAGCTCCAAATCTCCTCTTTTCATATTGTCAGTTATCTGCATCAGTGATCCTCATGGTACCATCATCAAGTGGGCACTAGGTGGAAAAAAAACAAAAACAGCATTAATGTGCCCTGGTTTGCACTTCCACATGTAAATGATATTTACAAGATAAAGTATGTGAGTATATCAGTCCCTGCAGGATCTTTACCTAAATGTCTTGGATTTTGGGAAATTGGGGAAATTATAGGGAATAATTTGAGGAAAATTCACCAGATTTGGAAAAATGGAGTTATTTCAACAATTTCATATAAAAAACGACTATCGTCATGTGATATTAGAAATGGAAAACTGACCTTTGCAAATATTTAATTTAATTTGTTGGTCATTTGTAAGATGTTTAATTATTTTTTTCTATCATTTTTGCTTTCTCGTACAGGCCGAATTTGATGCTCTAAATGGCCGGATATGCAAAACAATGCAATTTAATCAAAGATAAATCCTGAATGAAATAAATAAAGGAATAATACAAATGAAGAAGAAGCCTAATCATTTAAATTCTGGTTCTATAGTAAACAATGCAAAACTGCATAATAGTTCTTTTTCTTTTTAAAAGTGCAACAAATGTATTTTGTGCCTCAACAATTGGACTTTTAAACAAATCTCATATCAAAAAAATAATATAAATAAACAAACTATGCCTTTCATTCTCTCTCTTGTTTCTCCCTTTCCTCTCTGTGACCCTCTGACCTTGGATTTCACATGTTTTTTCTTTCTCACCTCTTTCATTTTGTCTTGGGGCCAAAATGCTTCCACACTTCTGATTTAAAACACGGTGGTTCTTCCTGAATTTCAAATTCTAAATAGATAGCGCCCTCTGCTGTTAACAATATATATAAATAAATAAATTTAAATAAAGTACTGCAATTCAATTTCAGAGTATCGATGCGAACCGTGACACCTTTCAATCAATTTTTACCGAGATATGAATTTTGTAAAATGTCTCCAATGACTGATGAGTCATAAGGATTTTTCATTTTTTTTAAACAGATCCAGAATCAGTATATTGATCCAGATCCGCTCAGAAACTTAAAGAGTAACTAAATCCCAAACCCAAACTTTTTTCTGCTGAATACATGTGTATTTGAGTATTGTGTAGTGCTGGTTATTAATCCTAGTCCCACTTTTCACATTTTAGTAAAAGCATTTTAATTTTGCATATTTAGTTGTAAAATGTCAGATATACTGGCCACTAAGAGTTGAATAATTACTATTACAACTGAATTTTTCCATTGGCTGAAAAGAATTCTTTACATTCCCCTGTGTCATCAACTTTCACTGTTGGACCCATATCTACGCTATGTGTGTATTTACAGACACATCTACGCTGTGTGTGTATTTACAGACACATCTACGCTATGTGTGTATTTACAGACACATCTACGCTGTGTGTGTATTTACAGACACATCTACGCTGTGTGTGTATTTACAGACACATCTACGCTATGTGTGTATTTACAGACACATCTACGCTGTGTGTGTATTTACAGACACATCTACGCTGTGTGTATTTACAGACACATCTACGCTGTGTGTGTATTTACAGACACATCTACGCTATGTGTGTATTTACAGACACATCTACGCTGTGTGTGTATTTACAGACACATCTACGCTGTGTGTGTATTTACAGACACATCTACGCTGTGTGTGTATTTACAGACACATCTACGCTGTGTGTGTATTTACAGACACATCTACGCTGTGTGTGTATTTACAGACACATCTACGCTGTGTGTGTATTTACAGACACATCTACGCTGTGTGTGTATTTACAGACACATCTACGCTGTGTGTGTATTTACAGACACATCTACGCTATGTGTGTATTTACAGACACATCTACGCTGTGTGTGTATTTACAGACACATCTACGCTGTGTGTGTATTTACAGACACATCTACGCTATGTGTGTATTTACAGACACATCTACGCTGTGTGTGTATTTACAGACACATCTACGCTGTGTGTGTATTTACAGACACATCTACGCTATGTGTGTATTTACAGACACATCTACGCTCTGTGTGTATTTACAGACACATCTACGCTGTGTGTGTATTTACAGACACATCTACGCTGTGTGTGTATTTACAGACACATCTACGCTGTGTGTGTATTTACAGACACATCTACGCTGTGTGTGTATTTACAGACACATCTACGCTGTGTGTGTATTTACAGACACATCTACGCTATGTGTGTATTTACAGACACATCTACGCTGTGTGTGTATTGACAGACACATCTACGCTATGTGTGTATTTACAGACACATCTACGCTATGTGTGTATTTACAGACACATCTACGCTATGTGTGTATTTACAGACACATCTACGCTATGTGTGTATTTACAGACACATCTACGCTATGTGTGTATTTACAGACACATCTACGCTATGTGTGTAATTACAGACACATTTGTGATATGTGTGTATTTACAGACACATCTGCGCTGTGTGTGTATTTACAGACACATCTACGCTATGTGTGTATTTACAGACACATCTACGCTATGTGTGTATTTACAGACACATCTACGCTATGTGTGTATTTACAGACACATCTACGCTATGTGTGTATTTACAGACACATCTACGCTATGTGTGTATTTACAGACACATCTACGCTATGTGTGTATTTACAGACACATCTACGCTGTGTGTGTATTTACAGACACATCTACGCTATGTGTGTATTTACAGACACATCTACGCTATGTGTGTATTTACAGACACAGCAGGGCTATTTGCCCCTGAGTCAGATGGTTGCTGTGATTGGACAGGATACAACACTCAACACTCAACACACACTTACTGACGTGCACGTGTGTACACGTCTGTTCGCCTAATAATTTTGTTTACATGTCACGCAGACGGTGCTACATAGTGAAAGTCACCTGATCACTATAGCTTCACTCACGCCACACCTGCCACTACACCTAACTACTGACATTAGGTAAGTTTAGTAAATTTAGAAGCGATCCACCCCATAACATAGTGTGTGAGCTTGATTGACACATGATTTCAGCTGATGAATGACTACATCATTGTGCGTATTACTGTTTGTCTCTGCGCACAGCGGTGTGGGCTGACAGAGTGGGCGTGTCAGCAGAAAGCAGGGGTTTATTAGTCTTTCATGGAATCTTCCATGGCATAAGGTCCATCTTTGGTTAAAAATAAGTACTTTAGATGTAATTCTGCTAACAGAGAAACAAATATATAAATGCTGGTAAAGACTTTACCTCCTTGGCTCAGATAAAAACCCTTTCCCTGATTTTTGATGCATTTCTATAACCTTCGGTACCTTTGATCACAAAAGCTTCAGCCAGTAAACGGAGGTGGTAGGTGGGCTGGTCATCTTGTGTGAGCTCTTCCAGTCCAACCCTGGCACACATGCCCTGGGCGTCCCGGTGGCGTCCCTGCACGTAGTGCACTTTGGCCATCAGCAGAAGAGCCTCGTTCAAGAACCTGGGCTGCAAGAAAACGTGATGCAAATGAAAGTAAATCTAAAGTGTGGTTAGGTAAGTCTTTACTGCACGGTGGTCTAAACTCCCACCGTCAGGAAGCCCCGGCTCAGGATGGTGTTAAGGAAACCTTTGGCTCGTCCCAGTTTGGGCTGGGACTTGTCCATCAAAGGTGTGCAGCTTCGTAATAACTCAACGTTTTCCTGCAGACACTCCTCCAGCAGAGATTCAGCCATCAGCAGCAGGCCGTAATCATCTGTGGATGAGAGGGTTGGAGGTGAGCCATGGTGGGGGTACGGCTTTGTTTTCATGTTTCTGTAGCTCCAGTCCATTCAAAACATTTCCCAGCAGCAACAGAGCATGACTTCAGCTCAAAAAACACATTTTCACTTCCTCATATGCTTTTTTTTTTACAACAGCGTATTATGGAGTAGGAACTAGCGGTTAGCGGCAAATTGGAGTAAAAGCAGGGAACATGCTGGTTTTAGACCATTTTGATGTGCTGATCCTGAATACACATGTTCCCAAGCTGAATTTAAAGTCCTTCATGCTCAAATTCATGATTTAAAACTGCTTATGAACATGGTTAGCTTAGAGATGATTTCATGCTCATGGCAACAACTGTGCAGAACATTGGAATGCAAATGTGGGAAATCTCCGCTATGAAATAGAGGTGTCCAGATCCGATATCGATATTGAATATCGGTCCGATATTAGCCTGAAAACAAATATCAGATTCAAATTTCCGAATTTACCGATATTTATTTATTTTTTATTATTTTTTTTTACCCCCAATTAATTTTTTTAATTTATTCAATTGTAGATATTATTGTGTTGAAGGTTAAAATGTATGTAACCAATTGGTTAATAATAAATTGGTCAGTAACATCACTTGATCAAGACTTTTCTAACATTCCACACTACAAAATAAGTAATCATTATTTTTATATATACTGTATATAGAAAATATATATGATTCATGGTGATATCGGATCAATATCGGTATCGGCTGATACGCAAGGCTGCAATATTGGTATCATATCAGAAATGAAAAAGTAGTATTGGGACATCCCTACTATGAACAGCACTATGCAGGTGTAAAAACCAGAGAACAACTTGTCTACAAGAACACAAATGATTTTATTCACAAGTATTGTTTTAAAAAGTATTGTTAATATCATCAACGGTTATCTTTGCACAATATGTTACATTGCGGGGGTTTGTGCTCTGCAGAGTTTTTTCTGTAGAGTAATAATGTAACAGATTTTAAGGACATCCCACATTTATTAGTTTTAGCAGCAATTTAGATTTTCAATTTAAGAGGTAAAGGGCTCAAATTACATCTTTGGAACATTGATATTCTGAATCAGCATATATACTGTATATATATATATATATATATATATATAGTATACAGTATATATGCTGATATAGACACAAATTGACCAACTTAAAGCATAATTAAATGAATACAAAAACCAGGAATTATTTAATTCGGAATTTAAATTGGAATGAACCAGCCACCTAAGTCAGATTTAAGTTTAATTCAGAATTATCATTTTCATTCAGAATTAGGTGTTTACAAGGTCTCCAAACTTGTCACCAGACTGGCTTAACTGATTACACAACACAAGAAGCACAACTGTAACACCACATTTCACTCTCACCTTAAAAAAGTTCACTCTTCCCCACCCCTTCCATTGTCCTACCCTGACTCTCTCTTCCCCTCACCTAGGTGTAAACACTACCCTCTCTTTTAACCTCCAAACTTAAAGCAGAATTGAAAAAAGGCAAATAAACCTCTTTTCCATCTAAACCTCAATACGGAATTACTATTTCCATGTAAACACGAAGCAGAACACTTTCATTCCAAATAATTCAGTTCAGAATTTAAAAACACATCATGTAACCGTGGCCATTGTGTGTCATCCTAAATCCAAAGGAGAAGAAGAACAGGAGATATTCTTATAGAGTTAAGGAGATGCTTCACCTCCCTTAAAGTTCCAGTCTCACCTGAGTGAGCACGACAATGCTGCTCTGTGCACTATCCACACTAACAGCAGCCGGGTCCTCCAGCCCATATTTACTCATCGGAGGTGAAGGGTGGGGACATTAGTGCCTCACCAAAGGGACGCATCATTAAGTGCATTCGTCCTTCTCTGTGTAAGCCTAGAGACCATTATGAAACCTGTGGAAAATGTGTGTTGTGGCTCTACTGTCCATGTGGAAGGTCGTGTACACACACTGTGGTTGAGCACCGTGAAATCCTTTAAATGGATCCTCACTGTTTTTATTAATGTCACCTAAAAACTTTGAGATGTCCTTAGTAGATCTATGTCTAAAAAAACACATTATTTTTACAGTTTTAGAGCTTGTGTTCCTCCATCTTGAAATCATGTGATTGATGATGTCACATGACCCCACTGCCTGTAAAACATCCCATTGTTTTCTATTGGAGTGAAGCATTCAGCCTGATTTATAGATCATTTAATGCTTTTTATATAATTTAACAGCTTTTTAGATCATTTAACAATTTTTTCAGTCAAAATAACAACTTGTGCTGCTTTTATTTGCTCTAAAAAACCAGGAAAAGTTAAAGATGTTAATGTGAACCTCTTTTGTTTACCAAATGAAAATAAAAACAGTGAAGATCTGTTACCGCAGAAGGCAACAGTTCCAACAACCTCGTCTACTACAAAACCACAGAGATTCGTCGAAGTTGACCTTTGAGCGTTGATTTCAACCTTCTACATTTTTTTTTGTAATTGAGCAAATTATCTTTGATCTATTGATCTATGAGGCATACAGTATGGCTGTGTTGTAAATGTGACAGAATCACTTTGCAATAAAGACTTATTTATGTACTTCCACTATTTTCTACAGTTCTATGTACCATGTGTTGAAAACTAACTGAATAAACAGCCAAAATATGTGTCATGAATGAATTATTAGTCAGAGTGTAATTAAGAATGATTACGGTCAGTATCAGTAGAATGCTGCAATCGTTCAGTTTGCATCTCATAATTATGACTTTACTAATTCATAATTATGACTTTCTATCTCATAATTATGACTTTACTAATTCATAATTATGACTTTCTATCTCATAATTATGACTTGCTGTGGTGAAACAGGCTTCCATAAATAACAGTACTTTAGGATCTCGGTTCCTTAAGTGGGGTACAGGTACCCCCAGAGGTACGGAAGTTGTCATAGGGGGTACATGAATAAAACATAGAAATTGGAAACCAAAATATAAATAAACAGGCAGTCAGGAGCCTCCATGCATTACCACAAATTATACATTAGCCGATGTAAGACCATGGTTACACGGATAATTATTATTATTTTTTGTTATTATTATATAGACACATTTCATTGTAAGGCTACAGTTTGTGACTTTACATCAGTGGTTTCCAACTTTTTTGGGTCGTGACTCGTGACCCTATTTTCCAGAGACTTATTTTTTTCTAGAATTAGCTTTTGATAATGTTTGTTGTTGTGTGTGTGTGTGTGTGTGTGTGTGTGTGTGTGTTATAATTTGAAAAAGAATAATAGTTAAAACATTTTTAAAAAAAATACTTTTTTAATCAGTATTTTTTAAATATTATAAATTACTAGACATTTCAGGGGACCCCATTTGAATTCCAAGGTACCACGACCCCAAGGTTGAAAAATACTGCATTACATTATTAAGATTTTTTTCCAGTGTGTATGAGTAATATAAGATAAGATAAGATAACACTTTATTGATCCCCCAACGGGAGAAATTTAGATGTTGCAGCAGCTTCAAAAAACAGGGAAACAGGAAATATAACAGCATCAAACAATAATTAAATACAGGAAGAAAAAATGCAACAGAATTAATTAATACAAGGCATAAGTAGTCGGGGCGTGGCTTCAGGTTAAATGTCTGAAGGGGTACGGTAAGGTGAACAGTTTGGGGACCCCTGCTCTAGGATATATCAGTACTCTTTACACCTGTGCCATTCAGTAAAATAATAAGTGATTACAGGTGTCCTCTAGGGGGCACTGCCCCCACCAACACAACCTGGATCACAGTCCAAAGTCCAGCAGTGTGAACACTGGGACCATTCCTACAGTGGAAAAACCACAACATACTGAGTTGGGTCTTAAAACATGGAGTTTTATTGCTTTTGTTTTTTCTTTTCTTTAGAAAGTAAACTTGAACTGATGCTTTCACCATAAACAGACAAATTATGAAATTCACAAATTATTCCCAGTGTTTTTAAAACACGAAGCATCGACTTCCTGAAAGTTCCCATTTAAACTATACTATACTATACTATACTATACTATACACACACACACACACACACACACACACACACACACACACACACACACACACACACACACACACACACACACACACACACACACACACACACACACACACACACACACACACACACTCACCGTCTTCGTGGACCTTTACCGCCTGCATCTGCTCTATCATGGCCGGGATCTTGTCCCACTGGCCCTCGGCCCGGTACCGCTCCAGCTCCACCTCCAGGCGGACCTGGGTGAGGGAGACCCGGGATGCCATGGTCGGTTTGTCCCGGTGCTGGTAGCTGTAGTCCCCGGACACCATGGGAGACACGGCGAACTGTGTGTGTGTGTGTGTGTGTGTGTGTGTGTGTGTGTGTGTGTGCGTGTGTGTGTGTGCGTGTGTGTGTGTGTGTGTGTGTGTGTGTGTGTGTGTGTGTGTGTGTGTGTGTGTGTGTGCGTGTGTGTGTGTGTGTGTGTGTGTGTGTGTGTGTGTGTGTGTGTGTGTGTGTGTGTCGAAAGCACAAATCAAAGTTTACAAACAATAAAATGACACCATTAAAGACAATGTGGATTATTAAGTGTTTTTTTTTTTTTTTGTAATCTTTACTTTACTTGATTATTTATTTTTTTAGTGACTTTTGAACATTTACTTCTTACTTATTGAAACAAATACAGTTATACTTTCTTCTCTTTACATTTTAAAAATGAGCTCGTTACTTATAACGTCTTCTAAAATGACGTCACGACATTAAAAAAGTTTCAAAATGTTTTCTGTTTGGAGGGTCCCTTAGTTTTATTGTTCACAGTTTTAAACTCAAAGCAGCTCTGGGTTTATTTTTTTTTTTCCCATCTTGACACATTTTATTTACAAACTGTATAAATTATCCAGGTGTTCATAAAGTAAACAGATTTAATGCATTTCTACAAGTTTTTATAAATGTTAAACTCAAAGCTGCTCTAGGTTTTATTGAGCATTTGCACGTTTTTTTCTTGACACATTTTATTTATAATGAATGCCAAATTATCCAGATGTTCAAAGGTAACAAATTGAACTTGTTTCCATGTGACAGTTTTCTACAAGTTCTTAAAAAAAATAAAAGATATGGAATTTTCTGGTTTAAAAACCCTTTTGTTTTACTTTTTAACATTTAGGAGCATGTACTTTTTTACTTTTACTCAAGTAAGGGAGCAACTGCAATACTTTTTATTCATGTATCTATACTTTTACTTGAGTTCTGAAGACTAATACTTTTGCCACCTCTGGTTAAAGGTTTGCTTAGAGCTGCACGATTTTGGCCACGATTAAAGTCACAATTATTTATCATGTTTGGAAAAAATGTGTATTTTATTACACTATACTTTTAAACAAACAATATGTGTACAGTTTACAGTGCACAATGAAGCTCAAATTAAGAATGATTCTAAATAAATATGTAAAAATAACCCAAGGGCCACGTGAATAAATACATGAGTGAAGATATTTAAATGTGAATATTGCTGATGATCAGGTTCATTTAATCGTGTCAACAAAATGAAAATTGTGATCACGATTAAAATCGATGAGTTGTGCAGCCCTAGGTTTGCTTGTGTGTCTAAATAAGTTGCTCCTCTAATCTTTCCCGTTAAGTGGATCAGGTGGAGATTAAACGGAGGAAAAGCTGCAGTAAACCGAGCCACAATGTGAACAAATACTGATTTTAACAAGAAAAAAGATATATAATGATGTCAAATATAAGAATAAGAGGCTATGAAATGAAAATAATCAACATTGTTTCTAATGGAAGTGAACTAGGAGCACTACTAATAAGGGTCAGATGAAGTGAACTACTACACAGTGGGAGGGGGTCACAGGGTCACAGGGTCACAGTAAAAACCTCCAGCCTCCTCAGCAGAGATCTACCGCTGTCATTCTCTCCTCTGGAACTGGACATTATTGTGTTTCCTTGTTTCCTGTGATGGTTCTTGTCTCCTGCACTGAGCCTCTGACACCTTCAACCGCTGAGCGCCCGCGACACGCCTCCTGCTGACGTCATCGGGGATTTCTCCCAAAGTAATGACGTAGCAGTGCTTCTCACAGTCCCGTACCCCTTCAGACATTTAACCTGAAGCCATGCACCCCCTACTCCTGCACACTGAAAAAACGTAATGTAATGCAAAGTTTTTCAACCTTGGGATCGTGGCCCCATGTGGGGTCGTCTGGAATTCAAATGTGGTCCCCTGAAATATCTAATAATTTATAATAAAATGCTTTAATTATTATTCTTTTTTAAACACCACACACACACACGCACACACACACACACACACACACACACAAAAACCGGCGCATTGGTACAAACTTTATTTATGAATTTATCATGCACATGTCCCATAGAATTAAACCAGACAAATCACACACACTATTTTACCTTGTACCCACAAATAAACCCCTTTATAACACTACAGAGTATGTACACCTCTTTATACATCCAACCTTCAAACACATATACATTTGATCATAATTCATTCATTCAAAATTTTACATCACATTTATTCCTGTAACATGTCGATTTTCAAATAGATAGATAAATACTTTAATGATCATTTACAGGAAATGATGCTGTTACAGCAGCTCACACATAACAGGGAAACAACAAATCCATATTTACAACTATCATTAACATACATACAGAAATAAATAAATAAAAAAGTGCATAAAAAATATACTGATAGGAACGATAAATGCACATTTTGTTTAAATGAACCTGAAAATTTTTTACATTTATTTTACCACTGCCAATTTAACTTACAGTATTATTCTGGAATGCGGTTAGATATTATGTTTACAACACAACCAAAAACATGATAGAAATAACGCCAAAAGACGTTATTTTTTTTAATCTTTAATTAAAAAAATAAATCAATGACTTTCAAACTTAATTCATAATATTAATGGCAAAATTCCATATTCATAAATAGAAATTCTCATCACTCTTCCAAATTTTCACTTTTTCATAATAAATTGAGTTTAGATATTATATGAATACTATATTAATCGTTTTAAAAGGTGAAAGAACTCTGCTTCTATATGAAGAACTGTTTCCTGTGCCTCAAATGTCTGTATTTGTTTCATTCTTGATGTTTTCCCTGACTTTGTTCTTTGTTCCCTTTATGTTGTATTACTGATTTGTAAACTTCATAAAATATAATACATACATTATTTGTAAGTAAAAAAAAAAAAAAATTTTAAAAAAAATGACATAGAATCAGAAATGATACATACTGGTAATATTTGCCCTTTACTGAGTGATAAAGCCATTAATTATTGTATTAGACATATTATTCATAGAGATATTGTTTCCAAACCTTCTGCAGTCTTCTATTAGAATAACTGATATAATGAAAAACACATGGTCTTGCCAAGAAAATGTATTATTCCAAATAGACGCTATCTCGTCAAGACCAGTCTTTTAAAAAAAAAAAAAAAATAAGACAAATATTTACATCCTTTGCTCTTTTTGTGGTATTATATGCACACCAGGAATGCACACGTGGCACGATGGCACCAACTTGTACCTGCTGCCGTCTGTCTGCTCTGCAGGAAATTTTGTTCGTAGCTGCACTGATTGGTATTTTGTGCCAAAACATTCTTGAAAAGCCTAATCTAGATCCCGGGGAGCCTATAAACTACCGGCCCATATCTAAACTTCCCTTCGTTTCAAAAATCATGGAAAAAGTGGTTGCTGAGCAGATGACCTCATTCATGCAACAACATGATTTTTATGATAAATATCAATCTGGTTTTAGATCAATACACTCCACTGAAACTGCTCTTCTGAAAGTTTCCAGTGACGTGTTGATGGCCGCTGACTCTGGTCGTTACACAGTCTTGGTTTTACTTGATCTGACAGCTTCCTTTGATACAGTAGATTACAGTAGACTGGTTGATCGACTTAAATCTGAGATGGGGTTTTCTGGTACTGTTCTCCAGTGGTTTACTTCTTATATAAATTAAATAACGTTTAATATTACTATTAATGTTGAATGTGTCCAACCTGTCATGTGGAGTAGCCCAGGGCTCTGTTCTGGGACCTGTTTTTTTTTTTTTTTATTGTACCTGGTGCCTTTTGGTTGGTTGATTCGTGGTTTTAAAAATGTGTCTTGTCATTTCTAGCTTTATTGCTCTTTCATTGACTCAGAGTTTCACTTCTTATCTGAATTCCTGGAATGTGTATCTGCATCAAAAACTGGTTGACATCAAATTATCTGCAGAATTCAATTCAAACAAAAAGTTAACTCTGATCATCACTCCTGATAAAAAGATCCCTCTGATCAAGAACTTTCTTGGTGCTCTGGGCGCATCTGTTAAAACCAGCCTCTGAAACCTTGTGGTTGTGTTTGATGAGTCAATGTCTTTGGACCATATCTGTCAAGTATCCCGTTTTGGCTAGAAAACTCCCGTATTTTACCCCTCTTTCCCGCCATCTTCCCGTATTAGTATTTTCCTGTAAATATCCCGTATTTTAATGTAATAATAATGAAAAGATGTCTTACTAAACTGAACACCGTCACTCGCCTCGTGAGAACTGCCACCTGAAATGGGCTGAGTGGCAGTTCTCGCGAGATTAGCGCTGACAGCGGCAACAAACCTGGAAACAACTCAGAAAAGAGATGATGAATGAAGACATTCTAGTGAAAAAACAAAGAATGTGACAGAGAGTTTATCTTCATAAAGACCATCAGGATGTGACACAGTTACACGTTCTGTTAGATTAATAACTGATATTTTAACGTCTACCACAGCAGAAGGAAACACGTAAGTCACCATGAAAAATCATTCAATCACAAGCTCCACAAATATACACTGTTTATAAAGTGTTAAAGAATGTAAAGTCTGTAATAAATGTGTCTAATAAGTCATTAGTGAATACCAGAGAACCACATGAGTGATCATGAGAAATAATCAGAAAATATGGAATAAAACACAATGTTAATGTCTAACTTAAAGACAAGCAATGTTAAATTAACAGTAAATATGCAAAGTGTTGACTTGTATATAAACTGAAGCACATGTGTTAGTTAATATATTTACATATACACAACTATGTTTTTATTTAGGCTGTTTTATAATTTAGGAATTAGGGCTGGGTGATATATCGAGATTTAAGACACAGTATATTGAGTTTTCTATTTTGGCGATATAGAAAACTACAATATCGCATATATTGATATATATATATATATATATATATATATATATATATATAATAGTTTATTTTGTGTTAAAATACTCATTGTAAAGCTCAATTAGATGGATCAATGAGTGCATCCTAATCGAGACCTTCCCAAGAACAAGCTACACTACAGAACTCACTCACACATGCTGTCCCTTACAGGTGAAAGATCCAAAAGTGACACATATTGTGCATCTGTTTCTTAATAAATGTCAGAAAATTTAACCCAGAATTATCTTTCTGATAAGACTTCATTTGAAATAAAATTATTGAGATTTATATCATACATCACTATTTTGTTATATAGACGCCAGAAAATGTCCCTTATTTTGAAATCCAAAACTTGACAGGTATGCTTTGGAGAGTCACTGTCATCATCTGACCAAAAAACTGATTTTATCATCTGAGAAATATCTCCAAAGTAAGGAATTTGTTGTCAAAATCCGATCTTGAAATGATCATCCACGTGTTCATCTCGTCACGCACTGACTACTGTAATTCTCTTTTAATAAGTCGACTCTGAAGAGACTTCAGAACGTACAGAATGCTGCTGCCAGACCTTTGAGCGGTGCACCCAGAACAGCCCACGTTAACCCCATTCTATCCAGTCTTCATTGGTTTCCTTACGATCCTATGGTAGAATTAACGCAAGGCTATTAAAAACAAAACATACAACTACAACTGTGAACACCCTCTATATAAATGACATTGACATCCTATGTAAAAAAAAAAAAAATGCAATACAGTAATACATAAATTAGAAAATGTTTTTATAACACACACAAAAAAAAAAAAAAACCACCAGGGAAATTTCTTTGCAATGCTTTTTTGAGGATATTAACTCATTCAGTGCCAGCCATTCTCAGATTTTCTACCCCCTCAGTACCAGCCGTTTTTGAGCATTTTGACTGATTTTAAAGACCCACAGAATATTTTCCACTATGACTATCTGAAATCTGACGCCAGATTCTGAAAGATTGAAGCCTCTACTTTCAACAAAAAAAACATTTGTTTCTGACTCCTTTAGTTCTTTTGTAATCAGCCGTTGAATAAGGCAAGTTTTACACAAATCTTCAGTTTCAGAGCAAAAAGCTGAGAAAAAAGCCTTTTTCTAAAAAAAACCCTGTCAGTGACTTTAAAGCTATTTTTTTTGCTTTAATGACAACTCTAAGATCTGAACATTGTTTACTTATATATTAAAAAAAAAAAAAAAACACTGAGACCGGGCTTTTGATGGCAAAATTATTATTTATCCATCTGGTTCAGAGTTGAATGAATTTCTTATTGTATTTTGGCGTTCCTCCAACTTTCTCTCCCATCAGTCTGCACGCACGCAACTTCCTCTTCCTCCCCGACATACAGAGTGTCACTGCTTGCCCCGTTTCTTTATGGTTTTATCTCACAATCGCCACATTATCCATGAGTTCCACACTTTCTCTGGTCGGAGTGT
This sequence comes from Gouania willdenowi, assembly GCF_900634775.1. Classification (NCBI taxonomy): domain Eukaryota; kingdom Metazoa; phylum Chordata; class Actinopteri; order Blenniiformes; family Gobiesocidae; genus Gouania; species Gouania willdenowi. The sequence goes on from NC_041058.1 coordinate 33,392,524, forward strand.
GCGTTGCTGGGAATGTCAACTCTGTACGTAGCGGTATTTTCTGTCTCATAAACCCCTTTCCTTTCTCCTTCTGAGCTCTGCTGAGCATGGATGATCTCTCATCCAAAGGTGCGCTGCTACCTCCTATGTGTCACCTATTATTTTGCTATCTGGCTCACAGGCTGGGGGTATTTTGTAGCACCCTCCACACCCCCTCCTCCCGACACGCAGGAATGACCCGTTTGGCCCGGTTAGTTGATGGTTTTATCTCACGATCACAACATTATCAACAATCCACTCAGGTCCATACATGTTCTGTGTTAGTATGTGGAGCTGTGAGCTGCTGGATACGTCACAATATCATTCTGTAGCGCCATAATCTCCATTTTTCCTGCTTCTTCCTGCTTTGCTGGGTAGCATCAGTGGCTAATCTCTCATCCAAAGGTGTACTGCTGCCATCTTCAGGGCACAGTTGGTCACTACAACACCCCACAGCTTAGATATTGATGAGGGACCTCCGCCAGGGTGTTTTCTAGTAATCCCCGTGAAAAAACGCAAATGACGAGTTATCGCGTCATTGGCACTGAGCATTTGGATTTGAAATGACGAGTTATCTTGTCAATGGCACTGTGAGTTAATAGTCAAAAACAAAATTAGAGAATACTATCAATCAATCAATCAATCAATCTTTTATTTGTATAGCGCCAAATCATAACCAATGGTATCTCAAGACACTTTACAGTAGAGCAGTCTTAAGGAGGGACTCTTCATTTTATGGATACACACATATGCATATATACGTATATACACATACATATGTATCCCACACCGAACATGAATTCATCATGGCGGCAAGGAAAACCTTCTGTTAAGCAGCAGGAACCTTGTGTGGATCCCATTCCTATGATGAACAGCCATCCACGTTATGCTGTGTTGGGTGTGTTCAGAGGAAAGGGTGGAGACAGAGTTGTTGAGACTCTGTAACTCCACACTGAGGATCCCACGGACCTGCAAGACAAAAGCCAGAAGGAGTACAGGAGCAAACACACAAGGGAAGAAGCAGACATAGAGGGAGTGTTTGAGAGAGGAATGGGACCCTCTCCGGTCCCTCTCTAACCTAAATGACCTCTCTCTTAACGCCCTCTCCAACCTCTCTCCAACCGAGCATGCCAGACCCCCCCCACCGGCAGTCTATGCCTATTGCATCTTAACTATGAGCTATGAGCTGGTTCCTAACTAAAAGCTTTACCAAAGAGGAATGTTTTGAGCCTAACCTTAAAGGTAGAGAGGGTGTCTGCTCCCCAAACCGTGGTTGGTAGATGGTTCCAGAGAAGTGGGGCCTGATAACTGAAAGCTCTTCCTCCTATACTACTTCTAGAGACAAATGGAACAACGAGTAGGCCAGCATTTTGAGAGCGTAGTGTTCTGGGGGATTGTATGGCACAACAAGCTCCTTGAGATAGACTGGTGCCTGTCCATTTAGGGCTTTATAAGTGAGAAGAAGAATCTTGAATTCTATTCTATATTTTATGGGAAGCCAATGCAGAGAGGCTAATACAGGAGTAATGTGATCTCTTCTCCTAGTTTTAGTCAGTACACGTGCTGCAGCATTTTGAACCAGCTGAAGTGTCTTAAGCGACTTGCTCGGGCAGCCTGCTAAAAGAGAATTACAATAATCCAGTCGAGAGGTAACAAAAGCATGGACGAGCTTTTCGGCGTCGCTCTGAGACAGGGTAGATCTGATTTTAGCAATGTTACGGAGATGAAAGAAGGCAGTTCTTGAAGTTTGTTTTGTGTGAGAGTTGAAGGATAAATCCTGATCAAATAGAACCCCAAGGTTTCTGACAGTTGTGCTTCGTGCCAGAGTAATGCCATCTAGGGCAGTTAGGCTAGCATAGGTTTTTCTAAGGTGTCGTGGGCCCAGCACAATGACCTCAGTCTTGTCTGAGTTAAGAAGAAGAAAATTTTGGTCCATCCAGGCCCTAATGTCCTTTAGACAGGCCTCAAGTTTAGATAGCTGATTTGTCTCACCTGGCTTCATTGATACATACAGTTGGGTATCATCAGCATAGCAGTGAAAGTTAACAGAGTATTTTCTCATAACATTACCAAGGGGGAGCATATAGATACAGAAGAGGATTGGACCTAGCACAGAGCCCTGAGGAACCCCGTAGTGTTATGGTTAGTTCTGTGCAGTGCCCTCCCACTTTGTGTGTGTGTTTCTGCCTGCTCCTCTGTGGGTTTCCTGTAATCAGCGGCAGGTGTGGCAGCCAGGTTTTCCTCATCAGCTCATCAACCTCCAGTGCATAAAGACCAGACTCTACCTCCACTCAGTGCCGGATTATTATCTACCCCAGTGGTATCGTACCCTCAGCTCTCAGTGGAAGTATCTTTTCCCATGATCTTTGTTCTCACCTCCTCGTGTCTCCTTATTCCCCAGTGTTCTGCGATCCTGCCTGCCTGCCTGCCTGCCTGCCTGCTACTCTTCTGCTCCACACTCACCTCACGTGTTTGGGACGTCGGGATTGTGACTGGGATCACCACTCACCTCACCGCTCACTGAAGAAGGACTCTGCACATTCACCTCACTTGGAAATTAAATCACTTGTTCACTGTTAACTCTGTCTCTGAGTCGTGCGTCTGGGTCCAAAACATTATACACACAGTGTGTATCACAACAGAATAATCCGGCCACATGGACCCAGCCGATTCAGAGACAGCGGCCAACTACAGCTTTCTGCGTGATGCCCTCTCCTCTCAAGGTGCGTTGCTCGGTCAACACGATCAGACTCTTCGCGGACTCATGGAGGCATTACAAGTTATTTCCACAAGCCTCAGCAGGGTAGAGACACAATTAAATGTTGTTCAGCCGCCTGCTCCTACTCCGTCAACCCAAGCTGCCCCTCCTCTTAGCTCTGCTCAACCTCGTGAGCCGTTTGTTCCCGCACCCGAGAGATATAATGGTAGTCTGGGGGATTGTAAGTCGTTTCTTTTTCAATGTTCTCTCGTGTTCGAGCAACAACCACTGACTTACGCCAGTGACCGTTCCAAGATAGCCTACGTGTTAGGACTCCTCACGGGAAGGGCGAGGTCTTGGGGAACCGCGTTTTGGGAAAACCCCCACACTGCTAAGGCTAGCTTCCCTCAATTTTTTGAACAAATCACCGCTGTTTTTGATCATCCCGTAGCTAGTAAGGACGCTGGCAACCAGCTACTCAGCCTTCGGCAAGGCTCCCGAAGTGTTGCCGAGTTTTCAATTGAGTTCAGTACATTAGCCATGTCACTAGGTTGGGACGAGGGGGCCCTGCAGGGGATATTTTTGAAGGGGCTCAATGGGGCAGTCAAGGATAGCTTAGTGGGTCGACCTGAAACTAATAACCTGCAGGAACTCATCACACTAGCTATCAAGGTTGATAACAGGCTCCGGGAAAGACGGCGTGAGAGTGGACATGAGTTTCAGTCTCAAAGACCGGGTCCCTCTTCCTCTGTCCTGCCCACTGCTAGTGGAGCCAGAGACTCCGATAACCGCCGTGGTGACGTCTCATCCTCAGAGGTCCCAATGCAGCTTGGCCGTAACCGGCTAAACCCCGCTGAGAGAAACAGACGTTTTCAGCAGAGGTTATGTATTTATTGTGGCGAAGAAGGGCACAGATTGGCAAACTGTCCCAGCCGGTTAAACTACTAGGCTCACCAGTCGCAGTCGGGGTGCTGGTGAGTAACACCTCTGTTCTTAGTTCTCCCCGTAGACGCTTCAATTTGGAGGCCTGTATTTTTGTTGAGGGTAAACCCCTAACCCTGCTAGCCCTTGTGGATTCAGGAGCAGATTCTAATTTTTTAGATATTGAGTTAGCTAGGCGAGCTCGCATCAAGACCCTGCCTATTTCCCAGCCCCTCCTTGTCGATGCCTTAAATGGTCAACGGCTCGCTCGTGTCGAGTTCGAGACAGAGACACTATCAGTACTCTTAGCAGGTAATCATCGTGAACAATTAGCCTTCCACGTCATGCCGTCATCTCACGCACCCGTCGTGTTGGGTCTTCCCTGGCTCCAACTTCATAACCCCCTCATTGATTGGGCCGCGGGTAATATAATCAGTTGGAGCAATTACTGTCACGCCAAATGCCTCACCTCAGCGTCCCCCTCGTGTAAACCCCCTTCGTGTCGGCTCCCTTCGGTTCCTCCGGACATTTCATCGGTTCCCTCCGTTTACCATGACCTTCGAGAGGTCTTTAACAAACAAAGGGCTCTCTCCCTTCCTCCGCATCGGCCGTATGATTGCGCCATTGATTTGCTGCCTGGTGCCCCTCTGCCTACTAGTCGGCTGTTTAACATATCGGCGCCTGAACGTCAGGCTATGGAGACTTACATCACAGAGTCTCTTAACTCGGGCATTATCCGACATTCGTCGTCTCCACTCGGTGCGGGTTTTTTCTTCGTTGACAAGAAGGACAAATCGTTAAGACCATGCATAGATTACAGGGGCCTTAACCAAATAACCGTCAAGAACAAGTATCCGTTACCACTCATCAGTTCCGCCTTTGAACCCCTCCATGGGGCGACAGTGTTCACCAAACTGGATCTCCGTAACGCCTACCACCTTGTTCGCATTAGGGAGGGGGACGAATGGAAAACTGCCTTTAAAACACCACTCGGTCATTTCGAGTACCTGGTCATGCCATTTGGGTTAACCAATGCTCCAGCCATTTTCCAGGCGTTGGTGAATGATGTTCTCAGGGATCTGTTGAATCATTCAGTCTTTGTATATTTGGATGACATCCTGATTTTCTCGCACAGTCTCGAGGAACACGTTGTCCATGTCCGCAAGGTTCTACAGAGACTACTGGAGAACAAACTGTTTGTGAAGGCGGAGAAATGTGAATTCCACTCATCTTCTGTGTCTTTTTTGGGATACATTCTAGAGAGCGGGCAGGTGAAGACTGATCCGGAAAAGATCAAGGCTGTCATGGAATGGAACACACCAACTTCTCGCAAACAGCTACAACGGTTCCTAGGATTCGCCAACTTTTACCGACGTTTCATCAGGAACTACAGTCAGGTTGTAGCACCCCTCACTAGACTTACCTCACTCTCCATTCCCTTTGCTTGGTCTCCAGCGGCCGAAGAGGCTTTTCTGGACCTCAAGGAGAGGTTCTCGTCGGCACCCATCCTCATTCAACCCGATCCCAAGTGCCAATTTATTGTGGAGGTGGATGCATCAGACGTAGGGGTGGGCGCGGTCTTGTCCCAAAGATCACCAGGGGACCATAAACTACATCCATGTGCCTTCTTCTCCCGCAAACTGTCCCCAGCAGAACGTAACTATGACGTCGGTAATCGTGAACTACTGGCAGTTAAGTTAGCTCTGGAGGAATGGCGGCACTGGTTGGAGGGAGCGGAGACACCATTTGTAGTTTGGTCGGATCATAAGAACTTATCTTACATTCAGACAGCAAAAAGATTAAACTCGAGACAAGCCCGGTGGGCTTTGTTTTTTACCCGCTTCCAGTTTACGGTTACCTACAGACCAGGTAGCAAGAACATTAAACCGGACGCTCTGTCTAGACAGTTTGCCACTGGTAATGGGACCTCTAGCCACCCTGACACTATTCTCCCTTCGTCGTGCCTGGTGGCTGCTGTCACCTGGGAGATTGAGTCGGTGGTGAGATCGGCTCAAGATACACACCCCGATCCAGGTGGGGGTCCTCCTAACTGTCTCTTTGTACCAGAATCTGTCCGTTCCCAGGTTCTCCAGTGGGGTCATTCATCAAGGTTTGCCTGCCATCCAGGGGTGTCTCGAACCTTGGACCTGCTTAAGAGGCACTTCTGGTGGCCTACTATGAGTTCGGACGTCAAAGAGTTTGTGCTAGCCTGCACAGTGTGTTCCCGTGGTAAAGCCTCTCACCGCCCCCCTGTGGGGCTCCTCCGTCCGCTCCCAGTGCCTGGCCGTCCATGGTCTCACATTGCTCTGGATTTCATAACAGGCTTGCCTCCCTCTGAAGGTAAAACTGTTGTACTCACTTTTGTTGATCGTTTCTCTAAGGCTGCCCATTTTGTTGCACTACCTAAACTGCCATCGGCCACAGAGACTGCTGAACTGTTGACTGTGCACGTTTTCCGTCTGCATGGAATTCCTTTGGATATTGTTTCTGATCGGGGACCACAGTTCACTTCTCAGGTCTGGAAAGCGTTTTGTCGGGCACTGGGGGCAACTGTGAGTTTGTCGTCAGGTTACCACCCCCAAACTAATGGTCAGACGGAGAGAACCAACCAGGATCTGGAGGCGGCCCTCCGATGTGTCTGTGCCCGGAAACCAACTTCCTGGAGCCAACATCTGGCATGGGTGGAGTACGCTCACAACTCCCTCACATCCTCGGCCACAGGTATGGCACCTTTCCAATGTTCCTTGGGTTACGTGCCCCCGCTGTTTCCCACTCAGGAAGAGGACATAGCCGTTCCCTCTGTGCGAGCTCACCTTCGGCGGATCCGTAGGGTCTGGAATGAGGCTCGGGCGGCTCTTTTGAGGACCAGAGAGCGCAACCAGAGACTGGCGGACCGCCGCAGAATTCCGGCACCTGCCTACATCCCAGGGCAGAAGGTTTGGTTGAGCTCAAAAGACATTCCACTGAACGTGGCTTCCAAGAAGCTGGCTCCTCGGTTTATTGGCCCGTATGAGATTGTGGAGGTCATTAACCCCTCTGCTGTCCGCCTCAGACTTCCTCCTGCCCTCAGGATTCATCCCACGTTCCATGTGTCCCAACTCAAGCCAGTGTCCTCCTGTGACTTGAGCCCTCCTGCCGTCGCCCCTCCGCCCCCCCGGCACATCGACGGCCATCCTTCCTTTACGGTGAGGAAGATTATGGGTGTCCGTCGCAGGGGGCGTGGCTTCCAGTTTTTGGTGGACTGGGTGGGGTATGGCCCTGAGGAGAGGTGTTGGATTTCTAAGGCCCTCATTCTGGATGCGTCCCTCATCCGGGACTTTTACCGTGCTAACCCGGGTGAGCCTGGTGGACCGCCTGGAGGCGGTCGTTGAGGGGGGGGTACTGTTATGGTTAGTTCTGTGCAGTGCCCTCCCACTTTGTGTGTGTGTTTCTGCCTGCTCCTCTGTGGGTTTCCTGTAATCAGCGGCAGGTGTGGCAGCCAGGTTTTCCTCATCAGCTCATCAACCTCCAGTGCATAAAGACCAGACTCTACCTCCACTCAGTGCCGGATTATTATCTACCCCAGTGGTATCGTACCCTCAGCTCTCAGTGGAAGTATCTTTTCCCATGATCTTTGTTCTCACCTCCTCGTGTCTCCTTATTCCCCAGTGTTCTGCGATCCTGCCTGCCTGCCTGCCTGCCTGCCTGCTACTCTTCTGCTCCACACTCACCTCACGTGTTTGGGACGTCGGGATTGTGACTGGGATCACCACTCACCTCACCGCTCACTGAAGAAGGACTCTGCACATTCACCTCACTTGGAAATTAAATCACTTGTTCACTGTTAACTCTGTCTCTGAGTCGTGCGTCTGGGTCCAAAACATTATACACACAGTGTGTATCACAACACGTAGCTTACTTTAGTGTACACAGAAGACCTATTATTCACGTGTACAAACTGGTACCTATCAGATAGGTAGGACTTAAACCAGTTTAGGGCAGTCCCTGTGATTCCAAGTAATTTCTCTAATCTCTCTAGTAGAATATAGTGATCTATAGTGTCAAAAGCTGCACTAAGATCTAATAAAACCAGCACTGAGAGTCGTCCTTCAGAATACATCAGTGACATGTTAGTCAGGTATGAACCCAGCAGGTCTCTCAGATCTATGGACACAGATCAGATAGTGGAGCCCAGAGTTCACAGTAAACATGGTGATGCTGCTTTTAGTTGTTATGCTGCAAAGAAGTGGAACAAACTGCCAGTGGAGCTGAAGTCAGCATCCAATGTGAACATTTTTAAATCAAAGTTAAAGGCACTTTTTTTCTCTACTGCATATGATTGAGAGAGAGACTTTTTGTCATGTTGTTGATGTAATGATGATTTTACTGATGATTTTAATTGATTTTTACTGATTTTACTGATGATTTTAAATGTTCTTATTGATTTTAAACAATTGAATGTTTTATCATGTAAAGCACATTGAGTTGCCTTGAGTATGAAATGCGCTATATAAATAAAAATAAATAAATTTGCCTTCATCTGAAGCCCAGAGTAGATCATTAGTTACTTTAACTAAAGCAGTCTCTGTGCTGTGTTAAGCTCTAAAACCTGACTGGAAGTCCTCGAACAGGTTGTTGTTTTGAAGGAAGTTACAGAGCTGAGCCGCCACAACTTTCTCAAGAATCTTTGAAATAAAAGGAAGATTAGATATAGGCCTGTAGTTTGCTAAAGTGCTGGAATCAAGAGTAGGTTTTTTGAGAAGGGGTTTGATTACAGCTACTTTAAAGGACTGTGGCACGTAGCCTATTGATAGGGATATATTTATTGTCTCCAACAAAGATGGGCAGACCAGGGGAACAACTTCTTTAAACAGCTTAGTTGGGATCGGATCTGAAAGGCAGGTCGATGGTTTGGAGGATGAAATAATAGAGTTAAGTTCCTGAAGTCCTATATGTGTGAAACAGTTTAGGTTAGGCCTATTTACATTTAATGGTACAGCAGGCTCAGGTGAAGGCAGGGAGTGGCTAATTTTATCTCTAATCTTATGAATTTTATCGTTAAAAAATGTCATAAAGTCCTCACAGCTGAGGGCTAGAGGAATCATGGGCTCAATAGAGCTCTGACTTTGTGTTAGCCTGGCTACAGTGCTGAAAAGGTACCTCGGATTATTTTTATTTTCTTCAATTAGTGAGGAATAGTATGTAGATCGACTATGTCGTAAGGCTGTCATGTATTTACTATGGCTTTCTTGCCAGAGTATTCGTGACTCCTCTGTTTTATTGGAGCGCCACATTCTCTCTAATTTACGGGTTGTTTGTTTGAGTGTGTGAGTTTCAGAGCTAAACCACGGAGCTTTCCTCTGACGTTTAATAGTTTTTTCCCTCAATGGGGCAATTGAGTCCAAGGTGGATTTTAGTAGACTAGCAGAGCTATCGACAAGCAGATCCAGTTGAGAGGGGTTATAATTAATATCATAGTTATTTATTGGATGGTGCACTGAGTTTAAGGCAGCAGGAATGGCCTCTTTAAATTTAGCCACAGCACTATTGGACAGATTTCTACTCGTAACTATTTTATTGCACAGTGCGAGATCCTCTAGGATAAGGTTAAAAGATATTAAAAAGTGATCTGATAGCAGAGGATTTTCAGGGTAGACTTTTAGTTCATTAATATCAAGGCCATATGTTAGAACAAGATCAAGAGTATGATTTAAACGATGAGTAGCTTCATTAATAGTTTGAAAAAAGCCAACCGAGTCTATTAGGGACATAAAGGCTGAGCTCAGGCTATCACTATCTTTGTCCACATGGATATTAAAATCTCCTACTATCAGTATTTTATCAGAACTGAGGACTAAGTTTGATATAAACTCAGAGAATTCTGATTGAAATTCAGAATAAGGGCCTGGAGGACGGTAAATTATCGCAAATAAGACTGGCTGGCAGGTTTTTGATTCGGTATGAGATAAATTTAGAACCAGGCTTTCAAAGGAAGTGTAACTGGCCTTTGGTTTAGGATAGATTAGGAGAGAGGAATGATAAATAGCTGCTACACTACCTCCACGGCCTATGTCTCGTGGCATATGAGTATTTAAATGACTGGGAGGAGTGGCTTCATTTAAATTAACATATTCATCTTGATACAGCCATGTTTCAGTTAAACAGAATAAATCAAAGTTATTTTCTGAGATTAGGTCATTTACTAGTAGAGATTTGGATCTCAGTGATCTAATATTTAATAGAGCACATCTAATGGTTTTATGTTTTGGTGTTTCTAGATTTGAGATTTTAATTTTTTTCAGATTTTTATAATTGATAGCTCTTTTATTTGATTTTATGTTAAAATCATTGTGAAATTTGGTTCGGGGGACTGACACCGTCTCCATAAAATAATATTCATCACCATCACAACAGTTGTCATGGCGATGAACACAGCTATCATAATAGCAATGGGAGGGAAACTGTCCTAAGGCAAGCGCAGAGGGGCGTGGAGGACTCCACCTCTGTAACATGGTCTCATTCATGAGATGTCATAAATGTGACTGTGCCATGTTTTCTGAAAGTAGAGATGCTCCCTCCAAAGTAGGATGGATTCCATCTCTTCCTATCAGGTTCGGTTTTCCCCAGAAGGATCTCCAATTATCAATGAAGCCCACCTCGTTTTCTGGACACCACCTCGATAGCCAGCGGTTAAATGATGACATGTCATCACTGGTCAGATTTGGTAAGGGACCAGAGAAAATTACGGAGTCCGACATTGTTTTAGCATAAGCACAAACTGATTCAATGTTCACTTTGGTTGCTTCCGACTGACGACGTCGGGAGTCATTAGTGCCGACATGGAGGACTATCCTATCAAACTTACGGTTACTCTTTGCCAGCAACTTTAGATTTGATTCTATGTCGCCCGCTCTGGCCCCTGGGATGCACCTCACGATGCCCGCTGACTTCGCTAGCTTCACGTTTCTCACTATGGAGTCGCCAATTATCAGAGTGTGTTGTCCTCACGGAGGGGGGAGAACCTGTTTGAGACGTGAACATGGTGGTGTCCCGAGCAGCTTTTTGACCTTCGACTATGCTTACCACGGACAGTAACCCAGTCATTGCTGGCCGGGGGGAGGCTAAGCTAGAGCTAGCACGGTCCGCACCGGCTAGGTCCTGCTTGCTAGCTTCGGTTTTGGTATCAGGGGTGCGGAACCGCTTCTTCAGATTGTTGATCCTCGCCTCCATATCTAACAGTACGCTACACTTTATGCAACTACCATTGTCCCTAAAGGAGGACGAGGAGTAACTAAACATCTGACACACCGGGCAGGAGAGCGGAGGGGAGGAGAGAGAAGCCATAGGTGCTAAATTTAAGCTAAGCTAAGCTAAGGACAAAAGGAAGTTTAAAGGAGATTACACTGCCTATAAGAGGCGAGATTGCTTTTTACTTAACCTTCGTACGTTTAACTGTACGGTAAAAAATTAAAACAAGTGTTTTCAAGGCTAAAATATCAATGACAACAAGTTTGATTAGAGTTAGCAGAACACAGTAGTAGAGCGCTGCAAGCAGCGGTAGAGCGTAAACAGGAAATGATCGATACGTCACCACGTCAGCACATACTACACAACATATATCCATCTAACACATATATACAGTAACCTGTATATCAAGATTTCTTGACATTGATAACAAATGTACTGATTATTGTGAATTCAATGAAAAGAAACTATGTACTGTTGTTAATCTTTGTATTAAAAAATATAACTCCATTATTCAAATGGTCCCTGATTGAGGTTAATTACAGTTTTTTTCAATTGCAAGTATTGGTTAAACTGAAGTCACATGTTCTAAACTCTGAACACAGTTAATGATCTCAGATCAACAGTTACTCTCATTCCTATAAGTGTTTCTCATCAACAAAACACTTATACACGTCTCAAAAGAAGCTCATTCAACCACAACACTAGCAAATAGTGTCACTATGGAAACACACACTGAACTACATGATACAAACAACAAAGAGCATTACATGAAATACATCTTATCTTTCAATCTTCAACGGTTTTTGTCAGGTAAATCAGTATTTTATTATAAAATAAGATCTTTGCACTTTTATAGTTCTCAATTACATATGTTGTAATAAAGACTAAATCAGTAATGAAGCAATTTACAGTATTCAAGAACATTTGTGCTTTTGCACAAGTACTTCAGGACCTTACAAAAAAACAGAAAATTGCCGAATCTCAGAATTCTAGGGGCAGAATACAATTTAAGAAATAAAATTTAAAAAAAAACAACACACCCAAACTTCCAGCTGATGTAAAGCCATAGATTATTTTATTTTGTGAAATCTAACTCAATACAGTAAATGTGGGATGCATGTCAATTCTCATAATTGATGCAACTGTTGAACGCTGCAAGTTTGTCTGCACCTGAAAGCAGCCTCTAGCACATGGTCAATCACTGTGGTCCTGCTTTCTCAGAGACCACAGCTCTTAATCTTCCTCTCCTGGTCTGTTCTCTCTCTAATCTCACCACCCACTGATCTTTGATCCAAACTTAGTCCAAGGAAAAAGACTCAGAATTCACTCCTTTGTTTCTAATGAGGCCAAACACAGATCACCTGACTCGCTTTTCAGCTACAACTAAACTCAGCTGTGTTTGGAATTACATCATTGTTTTAATTATTTTTTATCATCAATATTTTTGATATAATTTTAAACAGATTTCCATGCGGCTGCAGCAGACATTCCCCATGGTTTTTTCTATCATTCTGTTTGGAACAAAGTGTGTTAGCATTTGAAAAAATGTGCGATAAAAGTATAGTGTTTAGCAGGTGGTGAACAAATTATATTAATGTATAATTAATAATAATAACTAGTGACTGAGGAAAGAGTTGATGAATTTTGGTGACTGTGGTCACTGAATGTGTTTTGTGTGAAAGCAATGAAAAGTGATTCACAGTTTAGTTCACATGGAGTTTTGAACATGTGACTTCAGTTTCAACCAATGCTTGTTAGCAATAAAAAAAACTGTATTATTTTGAATTTCTTAAGCTAATTACCAATAAAAGATATGCAGCCCACGAAAGAGTCCATCAAACGGCCTGAAGAAACATCAGCAGAGGACAGACAGACTTCTATTAACTAAAACAATTAATGTAAATAAAGCCTCTCATTACACAGAAAGAATCTGAACACGTGTGTGTGTGTGTGTGTGTGTGTGTGTGTGTGTGTGTGAGGAGCGAATTTCTCCCTGACGTTGTGTCTGTTCGACCTGAAACTTTTTTGACTGCTTGCACATTGGTTGAGTGTGTGCCTGCATTATTTTGGACTTACTTGGTTATTTGCAAAATGTTTATTCTAATTTTATTTTGAACGTGGGTTAGACTGAACATGTGATGGGGGAGGGGCGTCTCTGGCTCTGTACTGTGAACACATGCCCACAAAGTCCATGTAAACATGCACATTTCTCCTCAAACACAGCATTATAAATGCACCTAATGAGCACCTTGGATGTACATGCCGCACTCACACAGGGCCGTTTAGAGGGAGAGCTGCAACAGGATCCGCTTTCTGTCTCAGCTGGTGCCCGTGTTACCTGATGACAAACTACCGGCTACACGTTTGGTCTTTGCTGTAGGAAATTGTTCAGATATTAACATTATTTATTGTTTTTCGGTGTTTCCTCTGTGGACATGTTGACGTTTGTTTGTCGCTAAAAACTGATGATCTCTCAGATTCCTTCTATTCACCCAGAAAGGAAGTAAAATAGGACCTGCGTTCAGTCTCACCTGGTGCCCGTGTTACCTGGTGACAAACTACCGACCGCGCGCTTGGTCTTTGCAGTAGAAAAACATTCATATATAAACAATATTTCTTCTTTTTTTGTTTTTCACACTGCCTTGTGAGCCATGTGCATTCATGCGACACCACGAGATCCCACAATAAAACATCAACAAACAGCTTACTTTGATTATCCGACGTGAAAGAATTTGAGTAAGTTCTTCTGGTTTTTTCGCTTTGTGACAGTTTACTAGTTACTTTACAACACACATTTGAGATGAATATAGTTAAATTATTTTTAAAAGATGCCGTTTCCAGGTTTTTCATTTCTGAGTCTCATAGTTATCTTTTTCATTTCATATATTTTAAATATTATTTCCATCCAATTTAGTGGTCTTACAATTAAAAACAGGGGATAATTTTTTTCCATCATATTATCCGGAATCTTTCCAAGTAGTTAATGGGTCGCTGTCAATTTTAACATTGAACATCTTTGTTAATTTTCCAATATTTTTTTTTTTACCAATATTGTTTTTTTTTTATTATTTTACATGACCAGAAAACATGATTATGTTCTGCCTGTTGTTCTCCACAGTTTCGCCAACAATCAGATGTTGCATTCTTATTTTTCTTTTGCATATTACGTGTTTTAAAGTATTGATTTACAATATTCCCTCCAGTAGTTAGAGTGTGTTGATTTGTTAATGTTTTTACATATTGGTTTATGCTTATTGAAAATTCCTTTTCCTATTTACTTTTTATTTATAAACAATATCTGGATTTTTTTCGAATGAGTTTGACAATCTTTGTTAAGAATTTTCTTTTTACATCTATGTCATGTGTTCTGATCATGTGTCTGACAAATGGATTAATATCTTCTACTTTTCTATTTTTTAGAGCCTCCTGGATATAGCTATGAATCTGCATTTATCTAAATACATGAGAATTTGAGATTTCATACTGTTGGGCAATTCTTTCAAAAGTTTATATTTCTACATCCCACAATAATTGTCCAAATATAAGCAATCATTTGTTATTCCATCTATTTTATTTGGTTTGAAATCTGGATCTAACCTAGCCTGGCAAAGCCACACCCACTTGTAATCCATGGAGATTAGGATGGATTCCAGACTAGATCTAACCTCATTTGTCTTTAAAAAAAATGAAATCACTTACATTTTTTTTATTCATGACATATTTGTCTCCACACTTTAAGCGTTTCTTTAACCGTATATTTTCTATTTCTTCCGTCACTACTTTTTACATTCAACAAAAGGCAAAATGTAGAGTGGAATATGTTTATCATACAGTATTTCTCTATTTCTCTCCATTTGGTTTTCATCCACTCTACAATGTTTCTGGTTTTTGCTGCTTGGTAATAGATTTAAAATTCTGAAATCCCAAACCTCATATTTATTTTGGTAATTTTAGATAATTTTGTGAGATTCTTGCTTGTTTATGTTTCCACATAAATTTTATGAACATTGAATCCCTGTTTAAATGTAGTGAGGGGAATATACTGTAAATAGGCAGAGCTGTGAACAAAAATGAGAATCTTGGGAGCACATTCTTTTGTATAATTTAGATTTTTCCCCCCCCACAGTGAAAACGGTATCAGTACGAACCACCGATTCAATTATTGTCATAACAGTTATCAATTCACCAAAGTTTTTGTTATACAAATCATCCAAGTCTTTTATTATGTTAACGCCCAGGTATTTTATAATGAAAAGGCTAATATTTTTTTACTTCTTCCTTAACAGAACATCCAATTAGCATAATCTCTGATTTATTCACATTTAGAGTATACCTGGAAATTCTTCCAATTTCTAGGATAATTTCCATCATTGGAGCTATTGATTACTCAGAATTGTTGAAATAGATGACTATGTCGTCAGCGTATAAGGACAGTTTATGATTTTCTCCAGCGATGCTTAGTTCACTTACATTATTTTCTTGTCTAATTTGTTGCTCTAGTGGCTCTATACATAGGGCAAATAACAGTCCTGATAAGGGATCACCCTGACTTATTCCTTTGAATAATTTAAAATTGCCTGATACAGTATCATTCACTCTGACTGTGGCATTTGGATTTTTATCCAATTAGTGAATGTGTCATGTATTACGCATAGTTTCAAACAGACATGACCATATGACCTTATCGAAGGGCTTCTCTGTATCTAACGTAATAATTACTATATGTTTATTATGCTTCTGGGCCATTTGTACCACATTTAAAGTTCTTCTGACATTATCTGCAAAGTATCTTTGTCCTATAAATCCAGTTTGGTCAGGCTTTACAAGTGATGCTATTATTTTCAATAATCTATTGGCCAATATTGTTGATAAAAGTTTGTGATCGGTGTTTAATAAACTAATTGGTCAATATGAAGCACAATCAGTTGGGTTTTTTCCAAGTTTGTATAACTGTTATTATACCTGAGTTCCATGTTGTTGTCCAGGTATTATTTTTTAGTGCCCAATTAAAGGCCTTGCATAAAAGAGGAGTCATTTCATGTTTAAAATCTTTATAGAACTCATTTGTAAAGCCGTCACAACCTGGTGACTTATTCATTTTCAATTTACCAATATGAGTTTGAATTTCCATTTCAGAAATGTTCTCCACTAAACTATTATTGGTTCTTCTGCATCTTTTGGAAACAACTTGAGATTTTAGAGGAAGTCCTTTTGTCACTGTCTTTGTCGTTTTATAATTGTTCATAATATTCTGCAAATTCACAATTTCATCTCTATTTCTTATAATTTTACCATCTATATTAATTTGTTCCACCAGTGCTTGATTTGGTTGCTTTATTAATTAATAAGCAATAATCTTTGCCACTCCCTCTTAAGCAGTTTTTTCAATAATGACCAAGTCTCTCTGAACTTCAAGGTTTATATAATCACTAATTTTTCTTTTAGCTTCTTCGAGATGTTTTAATGAATCTGTACTTTTTATAGTTTTATAGTCTTTTTCAATCTGGTCAATCTCTTTATCGAGTTTTTTCCTTTTGTTTCATTTGTTTTTTGCAAAAAGAGGCGTAAGCTATTATTTCCCCTCTTAGTACCACTTTTGCACCTTCCCAAAGAACCACTGGATTTACCTCGTCACTGTCATTTAATTCTATATATATATTATTTTTCTTATTTTTATCTAAAGTTATCTTTGATAAGTAGTGAATTATTAAATCTCCAGATAGCAGGTGTTTTCTTTTGATTAATGTTAAGTCTCATTTGGACAGGGGCGTGACCTGATAGATGGATCGGTCTTATTTTAATATTCTCTACATTGGTTACATCCCAGTACAAGACAAAACCTTGTCTGTAGTGGTAGCATTTCAGAGCATGGTGGAAGCCGCACGACGTTTAATATTAATATTAACCTAACCACTAGGAAGGAGTGAATCATAGTGTATCATGTTTTTCCTGCAGTCTGTGCCTTCTCCTCACTTTCTTTTCTGTTTCAGGTGTCTTGATGCAGGAGCTGGTGGTTCCTGATCGGTGGTTTGCAGCTCAACTAGTCTGGAACCCTCTGAATGTCTATCCCTCTATCCTATTCTTTGTCCATCTGTTCACTAAACCCAACCAGTGGAACCAGATGTTCTCCACCTCTGAACCTGGTTCTGCTGGAGAATTCTTCCCATAAAAACAGGGAGTTTTTTCTTCCCACTGTCGCTAAATGCTTGTTCATGTGGATGTTGTTGGGTTTTTTCTTTCTTACTATGGACTTTATATTTTGTTCAGCGCTTTGAGATGACTTTGTTGTATTTTGTGCTGTATAAATAAAGTTGAATTGAATCTTTTGAGAACATGAAAAAGTACAGTAGTCTAGTCTAGAGTAGTTTCCAGTTACTGGTGAAAAACAAGTATAATCTCTCTCAGTTAAATTGAATGTTTGCCATACATCTGTTAATTATATCTTCTCATCATAGCAGCATCATTATGGGCCTTATGTTTGGTTTTACTTTGTGAATCCAATTGTTTATTCATGAAGAGATTAAAATCCCCTCCTAAAACAATGATACCTTTAGTATGTTCAACAATTACTTCAATAATCTTTTCAATTACGTTTGTACCTTCTTCTGGCAGACTATATACAGTATATTCAGTAATGTTAGGTCCTTCTATATGTACATTAACTAATACAAATCTACCTTCTTTATCTATATTGTATTTTCAAACTTAAATGGTATAATTATTATAACTCATCTTCTAGATGAATGTAAAGATGAATGAAACAATTGAGTTTTATGACGCTTAATTAATTCTCCATCCCAGGTATGTGTGGTACTAAGTTTGTAGACATGCTGCTAAACTTTAGAGTCAAACCCATCCTGGTCTTTGATGGACACAATCTGCCTTCAAAACAGTGAAAAAAGCTTGTAGAGAGTGATCATGTTTAAGGATAATCTACTCTCTGCTGTTTGAAAACACATGTTTATCTCCATATTTTTTCTCCAAATGTCAAAATACGTTTTAACTCAATAAAGTCTGACCATGAAGACAATTCTGGATTAAATTTGCTGATGTAAAATGTCACACAGACACATTTATTAACAAACAGCTGATCAATATGTTCCACTTTAGTCTGTTTCTCCTCTAAGTTCTCAAACTTTTTTGGTTCACGTCCCCTTTTTTCTTATTTCTAAATCTAAGTCCCAGGACTAAATTAATTTCCTCGTTATTTAGAATTTTTGAGAATTCAATTATCTTAATGATGATATGAGTTTAATGTCATGTAATGTAATATAAGTATAATGGTGCTCTACAGAACACCACAGGAAATCATTCCTGCCTGTGGCAATCAAACTGTATAATGCATCACTGTAGCCTCACAGCTGGATTGTTGTAAATATCTGTATCATATTTGTATATTATTATTATTTTTTACAACTGTAATGTGTTGTAGGCTCAGTGTTTAAATAATGAGCTTCAGTAAAAAGGAAAAAGTCCACTTTGAACCAGATCCTTGGAAACCTCTTAAAATAAAAAAAAACTAAAACCAAACTTAAAATTGATGAATCTATCAAGGTTTTTATTTTTCAGAGTATGAAATATGTCCTTTTAGAAGCATAACTATTTCTTTAATAGTAAATAAGTAAAAAAAAAAAAAAGAGAAATAGTGTAAGAATTAGGGTACGATGTTATTCACAATGTGCATGTCACGATATAATACATTATATGTCCCAATACTAAACCATGTGTTATTTATCACAATATCATTAATTACAAATTTCACCTTTACAAGTACAAAATGGTATGAAATACAATTTATTTCATTTTTTTTAAAACTTGTGAGAACAAGTAAATGGTAACTAAATGTGCAGTCCGGTGGGATGGCGGCCTCGGTGGGCTGGCTGGTCCAGTTTTGGCGGGGGTCTTCTGGTGCAGGTTGCTTGGGCCGTGCCCTTGTATGCCTGCGGCGGGGGGCAGTGCTGGAGTCTGCAACTCTGCCACCTTGGTGCTTTGCGTGCCACATACCGTAAGGTGGGATGACTGGGGTCCCTGGGGGGGTCCTGATTTTGACAATAGCTTGGGGTGGCCTGGCTGCATCTTTGGGCCCGGGGCGGCACTTGGGTTGGCAGTCGCGGTTCTTGCACATACACTGGTCTACGATGCACTGGACTTGGGCCGTGGGATAAAACTCGGAGTGGGCTTAACTTTAGACATGATCCCAAATACCTGTTCTAGGTATTCCCACACACTCCTTCCCTCTGTCCACAGCCACCACCATTATACATAAGCTTCACACTTGTCACCAGACTGGCTTGATTACACAACGCAATAAGCACAATATGCACAACTACATCTTTACATCTCACTCTCACTTTAAAATAATCAACTCTTCTCCACCTTTCCATTTTCTACCTTGAGACTCTCCTCCCTGTTCCCTTCCCCCTGCAATAATTACATAATTAATTTAATCACAAAAAGATTACAATACATATAGTGATGACCTTCGACAACATGTGCAGACAAGAAGAAGAAGAAAAAAGATAGATTCTCCTGTTAATGTACTGCTTGTCTCTGTCCCTCAGGCTGACCTGCTAGCATCATGTCTGAGAAGATATCGGCTGGTGAAGCCTGTGGAGGGCCTGAACATGAAGATAAAGAGGATGAAGAAGATGAATGAGGAGAAAATGAAGAGGATGAAGGAGATGAAGATAAAGAAAATGAATCACATGAAGAGGATGAAGGAGGTTAAGGAGACATAGATCAAGAGGACAAAGAAGATTAAGGAGATGAAGATGAAGACGATGAATGAGATGAAGATGATGCAGCAGTTTCCAGTAGATGTGACTCTTGATTCTCTTACAGCTCATCCTGAACTCGTCCTGTCTGATGATGGAAAACAAGTGTATCACAGTGATGTGTGGAAGAAACTTCCAGATAATCCAGAGAGATGTTCTGCTTGTGTCGATGTTTTAGGAAAACAGAGTTTCAGTTCAGGCAGATTTTACTCTGAGGTTCAGCTTAAAGGAAAAACTGACTGGACTTTAGGAGTGGTTGAAGAATCCATCAACAGGAAGAGAAACATCGCTATGAGTCCTGGTTACTGGGCTGTGATCCTCAGAGATGAAAATGAGTATGTAGCATGTGATAGTCCTCCAGTCATTCATCATCTGAAGTGTGTTCCTGGGAAGGTGGGTGTGTTTGTGGACTATGAGGGGGGTGTGGTCTCCTTTTATGATGTAGATGCTGCAGCTCTTATCTACTCCTTCACTCACAAACTTCACCCATTCTTTAATACCTGGCTAAACTGTAGTGGTAAAAACTCAGAACCTCTGATCATCTGTCCTGTCAATCAACGTGAATGATCAGAGTCATGATGAAGTCTCACCAACTATGGATTCAATGGTTCTCTATGAGTTCTCCCACTTTTGGGCTCCAGGATCCTTTTCAGGGAGAACATTTACTGAGGACTTCCTCATGATCCTCACACTGATTCCACAATGTTACACACATCTGTACGTGCACATGTTGGAGCGTCACAATAATTAGATTGTAACCATGAGTTGAGGAACAATTTGAAAATGAATCCAACAATCCTGCACATTCCTGATGAATGAATGAATTATGAAATATTTGGTGATTTTAAAATGGGATTACTGCTGATGCTGAGAACAGAATGGACCAATAAAAGCTTGTTGACCTTTAAACCTTATCGTTGTGTTCATTGCCACACTCAGACTCTTTTCTTTTTAATATGTTAATGTTTCATTTATTAAGACAACTGAAGAAGACTGGCAGTTGAAACATGTCAAGAGATCAAAGTTAATTTCCTGAAGAACAGTCGTCTGAGAAGGCCTTGAGTTAGGGTAGAGTGACCATAGGTTGATTTCTAAAAAAACCTCAGCATACTCAAAAAGTACTCAACATTTACTTCAATATGCTTTGTAACACAAATACACAATACTGTAGATAAGGAAGTAGTTATCCTTTATAAGGTTAGTTCATGTATTTATTTGTTTGTTGTTGTCAACCAGATGATGGGAAACTGTGGAGGCTCAGCTCAAAGTTTTCTGGTAAAATGATTTTGTTCCAATCCCCCAGTGGGATGTGTCCACTCTCCAAGAACTTAAAGAAGAAGAAAGAAACCCAACAAAAGAAGGGGCATGTATTGTCATTTCATCTTCATCACAAAGAAAACTGAAAGTGATTTTGAAGTTTATGTGTCACTATGGTTAAAATTAACAAGTGAAAATAGTTGCCCCCCATTTTTTTGTATGCCTATGAACACTTTCTATCTGTAAACATACTGTTAGGGTCTAATCTACTAAAGAAATATAGTTTTTAATTAAATAATAAGACAAAATGTATACAGTGGTTAAAAGAACTGTGCAGGAGAGAGTGAGAAGACCATTAGAGGTCTTATGAGACCACCTCCCCAAAGTCAGTTTAAACAAAAACAGGCATGAGCAGGAATGTTTTAATATATATTTAAACATTTTATATATATCATGTTTTATATACACATACATACACATAATTAGTGTGTTTTGTTGGGCCAAAGTTCTACAGAAGGGCAGATGGAAATCTCTGCAATGCCTGGTGGAGTAGGCATGAACATCTGAAGTATATGTGAAAAAAATGCTACAAGCTCTGGGCAGAACATTGGACATATGCATATATTTATACATGAAGAGACAAGTGCAATAGATATTAACATTATATATTGTCAAAACACTGTATTTCCTGAAGAGAGGAGCAGATGAGGACAATCTATTTTAAAAATTCATAATTCTTAGATTTTTTGTATCAATAAAATCTTATTCAGATATGTTTGGCATGTAGCACCCCAAATCATATTACTGTAAGTTATATGTGGATAAATTAAACTATAATATAGTGTCATACATTTAGGATCTATTACAGACTGAATTCTACTCAAAATACTTATATATTTCATTATTTTTCGACAAACAGGTTAATTTTTGGTCTACAATGACGCAAAAAAATTTAGTTTGCGTCACTTGACTAATTTTGGTTCCATCAATTAATACCTCTGCATCATCTTCATTGACAGTTTATTTTTTGTGCCAAATATCAAAAAGTTATTTTTTTGTATATTTAGAGTTGATTTATTTTAAACTTAATTTGATAATTCTTTATTTGCTTCTCTTATTAAACTATCACAATAAGAATGAGAAAATAAAAAAATGTGTCGTCAGCAAACATAAGAGGCAGTACATTATTACAAACATTACTTAAATCATTGACATAAATTATAAATAAAAGAGGTCCCAAAATGGAACCCTGTGGTACCCCGCATCTGAGTTTACCTCTGTTGGAGCTTTGATTGTTAACATAAACAAATTGTTCTCTCTCATCCAAATAGTTTTGTATCCATTTTAAGGCATCATCTTTAATACCATAA
Source organism: Gouania willdenowi (assembly GCF_900634775.1). Taxonomy (NCBI): domain Eukaryota; kingdom Metazoa; phylum Chordata; class Actinopteri; order Blenniiformes; family Gobiesocidae; genus Gouania; species Gouania willdenowi. Next base: position 33,414,789 of record NC_041058.1, read on the forward strand.
TTTTCTAATTTTGTTGAAAGAATGTTATAATTAACAATGTCAAACACTTTTGACAAGTTTAAAAATATACCAACAGTGTTATTTTTATCATCTAGATATTTGATGACTTTATCAACAAACTGCAAAACGGCCATTTCTTTAGACATTTTTTCTCTAAAGCCATAATGATGGTCATATCATTTTCTGTCAAGTGTTTAGATATTCTTGTATGAGCTAAGTTTTCAAGTTCAAGAGTAAAACAGAAATTGGTCTGTAGTTGTTAAACAACAGCCAGCAGAGGGCGCTCAGTGCACATCAGTAGCTGAAGACAACAACAGATGTGAGGACGTGATGCGGCACAGTAAGAGGTTCCAGTGCGCTCCTGTTGACTGCTGTTTTTTTCTGTTTTTACAGCTTTTTTAAAAAAAATAAATACATTGCACAGGAGATGAGTTGGCCCATCATTTTATCAGTGAAACATATTTTGGCGAGCCAGCCAGGAGGTGGCGCTATAAACATGAGATTGACTATATTTACTAAAGCACCCACGTCCCATTCCGCACACAATTGCACACACACAAACAGTGCAACTCAGCGTCTGCTCTATTGTTAAAACACACACACACACACACACACACACACACACACACACACACACACACACACACACACACACACACACACACACACACACACACACACACACACACACAGACTCACACACACACACACACACACACACACACACACACAAACATTCACACACACACACACACACACACACACACACACACACACACACACACACACACACACACACACACACACACACACACACAGCATAATGATTTCCCACTCTCTGATTGTTAATAATCAAATAGTATGACAGCTCTTAAAATCGTTTTATGGAATGTTTGTGATATTGGCAATCAGACAAAACAATTTAGTACTATTCAATCATCTCACCTCACTCCAGGCTTATAATTGTTTATTACAGGAAACCCATATTTCAGAACTGGACAACATTAAGTTAAAATTATCTAAATTTCCAGTTTCATTTTCATCACATTACAATAAAAAACAAAGAGGGGTTTGTATTTTAATCAACAAATCACCGTCATTCACCCATAAATCCACAATCACAGACCCAGAAGGACGTTTCATCATCATTAACATAACCATCAACAATATTTCATGAACATTAACTTGGCAGTCCACAGAAACAATCATAAAAGAGAATTGCACACACACAAACAGTGCAACTCAGTGTATTGCTTTTTAGTTTAGTGTAATTTTGCTGTTTGTTCTATTGTTTATTCGGTTTCGTAACACACACACGCGCACACACGCACGCACGCACGCACGCACACACACACACACACACACACACACACACACACACACATTTTTTATTTGATCTCAGTATGAACATTTAATCTTTATTTTTCCACCAATGTTGCATAACACAGAACAGGAACTACACGTATCACAAAGTAGAGCTGAACAATATATCGAGATTCAAAATAAATCCAGATTTCCCACACTCTCCACAGTCCTGTACCCCTTCAGACATTTGAAGCATAAAGTTTTACATAAGTTTCAGCTGATGGACGTCAAGGATTCAGGACAGAGGAACCCAGTTATTATATATATATATAAATATATATGTATATCAGATATATTAGATCTATTAGATATAGAGTTATAGAGTTTTATTCAGACATGAACCATGACTTATAGAAACAGATCAGTGGTCCTGAAACTGTCTCTGAATGCAGACGTCAAAAACTAGATTCACTGCATTTAAACACAAATCATGAGCGAATATACATATTTAATAAGTGACAATAGAGAGAACACCTGAGTGCAAAACACCCACATAACTTTATCTCTGATAATGTGTTATTGTGAGATTATGGACTATTTCAACATTATTTTTTTCCCTATTTTGCACATCTACATCTCAATGATCTATTAAGAATGTAAAGCTATGACAACATCCATCAATAAGTGATTTTTCACTGATTTTCACTTCCTTGACTTTTTGACCATCTTTTGTCAGATTTTTAGCTTAATATTTATGGATTGTGAAAAATTACAGGATTTTAGAAAACTTCAGTTACTGGAGGCGTCACTGCTCCGTAACGTCTCTTTGCTCTGCTGTCTGTCAATAATAGAAGGTCTGAGTATGTGATGGAGTCATTACTCAGCAGTGCTGACTCAGCACATACAGGAGTATCTGTTACATAAACATCCAGTGGAGAATGGAGGTCAAAGTTTCTCATTTTGTGACTTCATTGAACTTGTGAATTTGAGATATCTACAGCTAGGTTTTAGTTTCTCCTGCAGGACAAAGTAAACGCTGTGAAGGGCCAGATTTGGCCCCTAGGCCTTTAGTTTGACACAGGTGAACTGTGAACTGTTAGAAGAACTGAGTAAGAGCAGGCACGTCCCTCTAGAAGGAGACCCCAAGGAAGACCCAGGCCTGGGAACACCTCAGGGTCCTCCTGGAAGAGCTGAAGGAAGTGGCCAAGGAGAGGGAAGTGTGTGTGTGTGTGTGTGCGTGTGTGTGTGTCCTCTCAGCTCTCTAATGTGATGTCCACTTTAAGTCTTTAGAGCTTGTACATGAACTTTGTAACTGTCACATTGATGCGCCAACACTACACACACACACTATACACACACTATACACACACTCTACACACACTATACACACACACACTATACACACACTATACACACACACACACACAACACACACACACTATACACACACACACACACACTATACACACACACTATACACACACTATACACACACACACTATACACCACACACACTATACACACACACACACACACACACACACACACACTATACACACACACACACACACTATACACACACACACTACACACACACACACACACACACACACACACACACACTATACACACACACACACTATACACACACACACACACACACACACTATACACACACACACACTATACACACACACACACACACACAATACACACACACTATACACACACACACACACACACACTATACACACACACACTACACACACTATACACACACACACGCACACGCACACACTATACACACACTATACACACACACTATACACATACACACACACACACTATACACACACAATACACACACCATACACACACACACGCACACGCACACGCACACACTAATAGTAGTAAATGCCTTAACTTTATGAGTATATCAGAGCCTGTGGTCACGTGACTGCTGTAAAGTGAAATTCTCCAGGTCACATGACCTGAATTTCTGTCTTCTCCAAACTTACATGGGGGTATTTCCAGAGGGAAGCCCCGCTAGGAGCATTGATAATGTAATGTTAAAATAACTATGGATAAACTCTTTAGGTCAAAAAGTCCACGGTGTGGCTTTAAATTTAAGTTAGTGCTTTGTGAACAATGCAAACATAATAATCTTTATTCATATGACATATGATGTTAGCACTTAGTGATGGAAATAATAAACACTATTCATACCTGTCAAGTTTTGGATTTGAAAATAAGGGAAATTTTCTGGCACCCACTACGAGCCGTCCCACCCGCCCAACCAAGCTCCAATATATTTAATATATTTACAGTTTATATACAAGTCAACACGTTAAATATTTACTGTTATTTTAACGTTGCTTGTCTTTAAGTTAGACATTAACATTTTATTTTATTACATATTTTATCATAATTTCTCATACTCACTCATGTGGTTCTCTGGTATTCACTAATGACTTATTAGACACATTTTTTACAGACTTTACATTATTTAACACTTTATAAAACTGTATATTTGTGGAGCTTGTGATTGGATGATTTTTCATGGTGACATAGTTATTAATCTAACAGAATGTGTAACTGTGTCACATCCTGATGGTCTTTATGAAGATAAACTCTCTGTCATATTTTACAACGTATTTACACCAGTTCTATGTTTTTTTTCACCAGAACGTCTTCATTCATCATCTCTGTTCTGAGTTATTTCTGGATTTGTTGCCGATGTCAGCACTAATCTCGTGTGAACTGTCACTCAGGTCATTTCAGGTGGAAGTTCTCGCGAGGCTAGTGACGGCGTTCAGTTTAGTAAGACATCTTTAAATTATTATTACAGTAAAATTGGAAAACTACTAATACGGGAAGATGGGGGGAAAGAGGGGTAAAACGGGACCTTGACAGGTATACATTACTTAGTTGTTTAAACTCATTTATTGTTTTAATTGATTCAGTCATATACAGTAACAAAATACATTGAAAAAATTACACTCGATGATTAATTTTGATTATTAATTCTTAAGTCTAATTAACTAGAGACATTTTTTTAGTCGAGTCCCACCTCTAATTATTCTATATGATGAAGATATTATTAAAAAAAACAAAAAAAACATGCTGTACTTAATATTATGTAGATTCCTCTTAAATGACAAGACAGATGTTGGATGTTTCACATTATTGTAATAGTCATGGTATAAACAGAAGTGTGTGTGAGGTACCTGTACCTGTTCTCCAGGTCATTTCCAGGCCTGTCTGCTGACAGGATTAGCAGTGATTAGACACTTTCCTGCAGTGATCTGGGTTGGCTCACATACTCATTATTACCCTGAAGCAGCCTGTCCTGTGAACGTTGCCTTGTACAAACCTGCGTCACAGGTTGGAAACCTATCACAACATAACAGGATGCACAAGGATCCTCATCATCACAGTGTTTGTTCCCACATTCCTTTTATTTTATATTGTTTGTAACCCTTCTCCGGACACAACTGTTAATATCCTTACTGCAAACAAGTTTAGTGCGACAATATGACCTTTACAGTTTTTCTCGATTGCTAAAGCACAATTTCTAGATCTCTGAGCACAATGACCAGTTGCCTAAACACTTTAATAAATCTGGCCTCTAGTTGGCTTAACTATAAACACATTTCACCTCAATCTCCAATTTCACAAAACTCTGAACACATTTGCATTTGCCAAAACACATGTTGCAGAACTCTAAACACATTTGCACTGCTCTAAACACATTCACACTTATGCTAAACACTTTCACACTTGCTAAAACACACTTTTGCTCACACAATGCAAAATGGTAGACTCAGACATCAAAAGTTGAACACAATGAAAGCACGGGTGTCATTGCTTAAACACTGTGACTCAAAATTGAAGACACATGTGACACCATCCATATTGGCCGCTTGAGAATGCACAACGACTCAAAATTGAAGACACCTGCCAATGATGTGACAACACCTATATAGGCCAGTTTAGAATGCACAGTTTGCTGAAGGTGCCAAACGGCAACAGAATGTACAGAGGCGGAGTTCGTGTCAGAGGAGGGCGAGGAGCAGGCCAAGGAGGGCGAGGAGGGAGAGGAGGAGTGCAAGGAGGAAGAGCAAGACAACCACGTACAATCATCACAGATGAAATGCGAGCTACTGTCATTGACCATGTCATTGTCCATGGAATGTCACTGAGAGAAGCTGGACTAAGAGTCCAACCCAACCTCAGCAGGTTCTCAGTGTCCACCATAATTCGGGCATTCAGACAACACAACAGGTATGTACTGTAGTTACTTTGTCTAAATGTTTGTAGCCCACAATCTAAATTGGTTTCACCACATTACGTTTGCTTTGGGAGACTGGACATTTCCATTGATGTTTGTATTGTAGATTGTAAGTCTTTTTTTGAAGAGTGAAAGCATATTTGTTTCTATAGGGTTGAAAGATTGCCACATCATGGTGGAAGGGCTCCCCTATTTACAGCACAGCAAGAGATCCTCATTGTGGACATGGTCCGGGAAAACAACATCATCAGACACAGGGAAATAAAGGAGAGAGTCATAGCTGACAACATAAATTTTGGAGGTATTGACAGAGTCAGTTTGGCCACCATAGACAGAGTCCTCCGTCGCCAGAAGCTACGCATGAAGCAAGCTTATAGAGTTCCCTTTGAGCGTAACTCGGACAGAATCAAAGAGCTACGTTTCCAGTATGTGCAAGTAAGTATACATACGGGTATACAATGTTGATTGTTCACAGTACAGTGGGTGTACAAGCTCACTGTACTGCACAGTAGCCCACAGTGTACTGTAGTACTCCTTCTGTGACACTACCCATACTCTATTCATTTCCACAGAGAATCTTGGGGTTGGACGCCATGATGAGACAACATGAATACATCTTCCTGGATGAGGCTGGCTTCAACCTCACCAAGAGACGGAGGAGAGGCCGTAACATAATTGGCCAAAGAGCAATTGTGGACGTTCCTGGCCAACGTGGGGGGAATATCACCCTATGTGCAGCCATGACCTCAGAAGGGCTTCTCCACAGGCAGGCTCTCCTTGGGTCCTTCAACACCCAGCGTCTCCTCACATTCCTGGGAGACCTACGGGACATCCTGATTGACCGTGAGCAGCAGAATCTGGTTCCAGCACAGCCTCCTCCCATCTATGTCATCATCTGGGACAACGTCAGTTTTCACCGCACCAACCAGATAAGAGAGTGGTTCAATATACACCAACAATTCCTCAATGTATGTCTGCCACCCTACTCACCTTTCCTCAACCCCATAGAGGAGTTCTTCTCATCATGGCGGTGGAAGGTGTATGACCGGCAACCATATAGTAGAGAGAACCTCCTCAGGGCCATGGACCTGGCCTGTGATGATGTGGGGGATTACTCAGGCTGGGTCCGGCATGCCAGAGCTTTCTTCCCCCGCTGCCTGGCGAGGGAAAACATAGCCTGCGATGTGGACGAGGTCCTGTGGCCTGACCCCACCCGACGACGTGATGCGCAGGCCCGTGCACAGTCCCCCGCACAGCCCCCCCCACAGGCCCCCGCACAGGCCCCCCCACAGGCCCCTGCACAGGCCCCCCCACAGACCCCATAGAACCTCTTTACTGTAAGAATTTGTGACATGTATCCCCATGTATGCTTTTGTTCTCTTTTGAAATTTGTTTTGGAAAAAGTATGTTTGTACAGGTTGTCAATAAATGAGGTTCCCCTAAAAATAATCTGTGACTTACTATTGATTACTATACAGATGTGATTACTATACAAATGATGGGGTACTGAGAACATCACACCCTGAACATTGTGTTTTCAATTTTTATTGAAGTGTGTGATAGATATCCAATAGTGTTTACATTTTTGCAAGCTGTGAGGACCATTTTGTTGTCAAAGTTTGGTTTTGGCCATAGGAGCAACAGTTTTGTGGTGAAAGTTTGGGTTTTGGAGTGAGAGTTTCGTTTTGTAAAGAGACTGCGAGTTTTTGTGGAGCTAGCTTGAGAAAAGTGTTTTGTGTTTAGAGTTTAGAGAAAATGGAGGGCAGTTTCCTGAAATGTGTCCTGACATTCGAGAAAAACTGTAATTTATACACGCCACATTTATTAAATAACGAATTGTGAACGTACTGTTTCATAATCGACATATTTTTAACATTTTGCTGATTTTAATTTAATTTGAAATAGAAATTCATGTAAAACAGCATGTTCTATATTATTGTTAAAAATGTGTAAACTGATAAACACTAATAAATTGAAATGTAAAGGTTTAATTTAAATGTTAAAGTTAAATTTAAATGATAGATTTAAATGCTAAATGTTAATCAAAATGTGAAATTGAAATTGAAATGTTAAAGTTAAATATAAATGTTTAATCTAAATCTAAATGTAAATGTAAATCTAAATGTTAAATTTAAATCTAAATTTCACGAGAGTCACAATACTCCAAAACAACCTTCAATGGAAACACGATCAAAGAGAAATTTACTTCGTCAAAATTTTAGAAATTCATTTTTATTTTGCAAAAACTAATGGAAGCACAGCTAGTGACGTAAGAAGTCTTCCCTCACATTTAGCTCATTTTTCTTTCATTTGAGACAGAAAATCATGTAAGACAGCATGCTCCATATCACTGTTCAAAATGTGTACACATGAAAAATAAATCTAAATCTAAATGGTAAAGTTAAATCTAAATGTTAAATGTAAATCTCCATGTTGAATCTAAATCTAAATGTTGAATCGATTGCTAAGTGAAAAGCTAAATGTTTAGAAATCATACAAAGTGGGCAGGTCAGTGCCTGTCAATCACAAGGCCACGCCCACACCCCACCCTCCAAGGTCTTCTGCATCCTCGCTGTCTTCATCACTGGTTAAAGTGAGTGTAAATACAGCATGTCCACACATTTCCTGATGTGCAGCCTGTACACCAGTCATTATAGCTCTTTTCTTGCTACATCTCGCTCTTACCCTCTCCTCACTCACTGAGCCACAGTCAGTAGTGTGGGCGGGGTCTCGTGATCGACATACGCTAACCTGCCTGCTAACCTGCCTACTTTGCATAATTTCTAAACATTTAGCTTTACACTTGGTGACTGATTTAAAATTTAGATATATATTTTACATTTAGATTTACATTTAACATTTAATATTTAGATTCAACATTGACATTATATTTTTAGAAAAAAATATCTGTATAGCTGTATATCTGGTAAAAACTAACAAAAAAAATTCACATACATTTTTTAAATGCTTTTTTTGTTAAATGTTGCAAAAAGTTGCTGTTTATTTTAGCATGTGCAACTATACATTTGGTGCCCCATACTGTGATTAGTCTGTGCTATCATGACGACACTGTGTGAACCCAAATCTCTGAATAAAGTGTATAAATGTGACCCCAGGGGTCTCAGATATAATCCCACACAAACGAGTCTTCATTTCTGATCCTGAAAGCACAGGCTGCTGATCACTGGCCTGGTTGCTAAGCCTTAAGTCCACATCTATCTCCTTAGACTGTCTGATTAGCACTGCGTCACAGAAAGGGGAAGTAATCCTGGTCTGGGCCCAGGAATAGGAATGTGCTCCCAGGTAATCCCTTGGTAAAGAGCCTCTGAGGGAGGGAGTGTCGTCCTCTCCTCTCGGACCACACACAGCAGCTGGAGCCACCAAGGATTCACACACTCATCGGACGCTGCAGGAACAATTTCCACCCAGGATGAACTTTGCAGCACAGTTGTTCTTCTCCCGCTACCTGAGCGAACGACTGGAGCGTTTGTTCTCACCAAAGGCTGCACTAACAGACAGTGAGGAGAATGACCCCTTCTGGCAGAGGTGGGATTTTGGAACATAGACTATACACCCTCCCTCAGGACGACCCAGAACCTTCCCCACCCTGTAGTGAGTGACCGCTCAACCTTCTGCTTTGAAACTTAGCCAAAGTTAGTCTCCTGCTTCCTCAGCAGAGCGGTATTCCAGAATTCCAGCAGCTTTTGTTCAAACTGACTATGCTCGGACCAGTGACGTGCCGTGAGCACCAGGGTAGGGTAGACAGGGCGTTCCAAATCGAGACCACCAATGTCAACACCAATGACAATTTCATATGTTTCGGCTGGCAAGTGTTAATTCAATTCAACTCAGTTAAATTCAACTTTATTTGTATAGCACAATTTACAACAAAATCATCCCAATGCACTTATCAAAAAATAAAATTATAATAAGAAAGAAAAAACCCACATGATCAAGCATTTAGCCATCTAACAAAATCAACATCGTAAAACACCATAAAAGAAACAAAAACAATTATTTAATATAACCTCCATACTCTCCCAACAAGATATATCTCATGACACGGTAGAACATCTGTTGTTTGTGTTGGAAACACAGAAACACAGAGAAAATGACAACAACAACATCTCAGAACAGCCTCAGTGAGGAGCATCCACAAAGTCAAACATTCCATTTGTTCCATTCACTGTAGAAAATAAAACAATGTTCTGACCTTACCTTTGCTGAAGGTCTGGTAGCTCAGGTGTTGGTCTCCATCTTTAAATGAAGGAAACTCTGAGTATCCCATTCCTGAAGGCGAGGTATGTTGTTCTCTGAGTATGTTTCCATGGTAACATTCTCCATGAACTGAATCTGCTCACTGGCAGATCACTAATACATTTTTGTGGACGAAAAGGAAACAAAAACTAAAAAAGCAGTCTTCAATTGAGACTAAAATTATGATTAAATTGATTGACATTACCGTCAACTAATAAAGGACTAGATGAGAATAGACTGTGACCAAAATCAGGGAGGGATGTAGCCTGGAATCCATCCTAATCTCCTTGTATTATTCATACAGGCCATTAGTCTGGAAGGGGTCACGGTGTTTGAGTTCTGATTGCTCAGCGGGGGCGGGACAAACAATCTCAGAGTAACCAATCAAACAATGAGCGGATCTGACGACAATAGCGCAACAAGCTTAATTCTTTTTCCCTAAACAAAGCCAGCAGATGAACAGCGTGTGGTACGGTACAGACTTATGGTTTTAAAGCTTCTTCTTGTTGTGGTTTCAACAATATATCCTGGTGTTTATAAACAGAGCGCAGCAGTGAAGGCCTTCTCCGTGTCGGCCGCCATGTTTGTTTTATTACTGCTTTGCACAGGGATATGACGTTTTTTTTCCTGTTTGGCTCTTGTCGGCCATTGGCTCGACCAACTTTGCGTGAGCAGAGACTCCCCCCACCCAACTTTTTAGCCAATCATCACCACCCCTGCTCTCCCATGCGCTCTGCACTGTCCTGCTGTTGTCTGCAGGATGAAAACCGCTGAGAAGGGCTGCCCGCTGCCTAGATGCCTGACACCATGGCGCTTCATTAAACCAAACTGTTTCCTTTCCCAGTAACGATTTGGTTTGATTGACCCACTTCATACCAGCTGTAATGGAATCAGATACCCAGAGTTATCCATTGCAGGGTATGGTGACCCAGGGTTTATGGATAAACTCAGAGTTTGTTGAACCTCCTTTCTGGAATAACCCCCAGCTCTGACACTTTGCATCATCACAAAAAAGAAAATGTCTCTGTGTTGGGGATTTGAAATCCATTTAAAAATGAAAACAAAACTCTTTTGCTACTGAAGAAACCAAATCACGTCAGACATGGCAATAAGTATGACAAAAACAGAGTTTGTTTTATTTTGGAATGGGATTTTGCTTTGCTTTGCATTCTGAGATTTGGTGTTTGGATATTTTGTAATTTCATTTTGAGAGAAGTTATTTAGGAATATTTTTTGTTTATTGTACGTGTATATAGTACATTTCATTAAAAAATGAAGACATTCCTTTGAACTGATCTTATTTATTTATTTTCCGCTGCTTTGCCAAAAGGGTGTTCATTTTTATTTGTGAATGTCCTTTAATGTGACGTGGGACTGACTGAAAGAACAATAGATTTTTAAAACCCTAAAATCCTAATTGTCTGGTGGGAAGCCTGACTTCCACCCAAATATTAAAACAATAGTTAAACTTTCAGAAAACAGTCATTAAAAAACGTGGGACTTAAGAACACTGAGTAAGTCTCAGATGCAATGGGTGGCTTCATTTCTAGGTTTATACTCACTTATACAGAGAACCATTCTTACAAAGGTGATTATTTTCATTTGTTAAGATTAAGGTTTTTGAGACCATGATGTAACACTTTCTGTAACCTCCTATTATTACTGTACTTTAATTATTATCTAATTATTATGAATCTAAAAGGGATTTCCCCATCATGTTTGGCTCTAAGTAATAAGCCAAGGACATAAGGTGAAAGGTCATGACCCATCCCTGTGGTAGGAGAAAAGCTACAAAGTCTGCATCATGAGGGAAAAGCAGATTAGGAAACGTTCTCTGCTGCTTATGGAGTGGGACGATACTGCAGCACGTATTTACCTTTCTTCTAATCTTCTTTTCTAATGCGAGCTGGACTATGGTGTTGGTAAACAACCTTCACCGTCTTCTGTACTCACTAATCCTAGCCCGGCTTGAAAGGCCCCTCCCACTTACTGAAGCCAGAAGGTGATGGTGGTACACATCCTCCTCCACAGAACACTGGCTCATCATCATTCCAAACTAACTCATATCAGGCCTCAGATCTATGAAAAATATAAAATTTCTTCATGAAGAAGGACATTTGCTTGAAAATCATTATTATTTATTTGGCAAAATAAAGTGGAAATTACAATCTGACACTGAATATATCTTTAAATACACACGTTTACACGTGATTTGTCTCCATATATAGGTAGTCAGAGACAGAGAAATGTCAATTCTCACACTGAATCTGAGGTAATATAAGGCAGGGTTGGGGTTAATTAAATTTTTCAGTTACAGTTATGTTTTCAATTACTCATTCAATCACAATTCAATTACGATTACAATGAGCAGCATTTTTTACAATTACAATTAAATTACAATAATTTTTTATCCTCAGAAAGTCAATTCCAATTATGTTCTCTATTACTAAAGTTAAAGTACTATAGAGGGTTTTCACAGCACATCATCAACCAGGAAGTCACCATTTTGGCGATAAGCAGCAGCAGAACAAACCGCACGCACACAAGCAAATCCAGAATTTTGAGAGGAAATGGTGAATTATTGGGATGGATAAAGCACAAAAAAGCTCCTCAAAATGCAATATAGATGCAAAAGTATACAGGGAAGGACTTGGTCCGCAGGAAAGGGCACAATATTTTGAAAAGTTACGCTTTATTGGTGGTGCAGATCCATACAAGTCTGCTCCTTCGTCTTAGATCAATGACCCAGAGAGTCCTCTATTATGTATCCTGATATCGTCAACTACCTGATTTTCTTTCCAAGCCCATAAACAGTGGAAGACCTTAAATCTTCTAAAAGTTTGGAGGTCTATAACCAGATGATGTGTGGATCAAGTCATCATCGACAGATGTGTCGTGAAGGCCAAAGAAAGTAATGCAATAACGGTAAAAGTTCAGACCTTTTACCTGGAATACAATGAGAAATACAGCTCTACATTTTAGCTCTACATTTTAGGAACTATGTTGCTACTGTAGCAGGCTATTAAATGTGATTATATTGCCACATGCGGGAGCTTTATATGAATTATATTATCATAATCACACTAGAAAATTAGTTAAGAGCCGCTGCTATCAACAATTCACTTATCTGACAAGAAATGGGCCCAACAAATTAGGATGTTGTCCAGATTTTTGCATCGTAGATCCTGATTTAGCTTCACTAACCACAAGTGCCTCCTTTCCTCTGACATTGTTCTCGCTGATATGTTATAAGTTTCTTCAGTCCATTAAACTCCAAATGTTTTTCACGGTCTGACCGATTGGTACGGCCAAAAACACGACAATATGTCACCATTTCCTCTTGAAATTCGGGATTTGCTTGTGTGCGTTCGCTTTGTTTTGCTACGGCAATATCGCCAAAATGGTGACTTCCGGGTTGATGACGCACCGTGAAAACCCTCTGTTAATCACAATAACTGTGCCTGAAATTAATAACCTAATAAAAGTTAACATTCCTCTTGTATTGACTGTCTTCCCTTCGGGTGTGGCTTGGTGCTTGTCTTGTCTCCTGGTTGCCTTGGGGGCGGTTCTCGCGATGTGCTGACCCATAGCGGCCCGCAGCGCAGGTGTGGGGGGTGAGCGCTTTGGGGGTGCTGGTGTCTGTGCCGGGGTTGGGGTGAGGTTGTGTGGCGCTTACCCCTTTACATCTCACGCTCACTTTAAAATAATCAACTCTTCCCCACACTTTCCAGTTCCTTCCCGGTTGAGTAGTATGTTCGGATGAGGGGTTGCTGTTTTGCACCGGGCGTGTGCCGTTGGAGTACCTCCTTCCAGTGGTGGCAGCCACCCCAGTGGGGGGCATTGCCTCATGGCTTGTGCTGTCCGGTGGGTGGCGGGGCCTGGGCTTGGACGGTGCCCTGCGAGGCCAGGTTCTGCAGCTCTACCGCATCGGGTCTGCGCGCTGGCGTCGTCAAAAAAGGGTAACCTGGGGCGCCCTGGAGGGCTTGGTCGGTGCGCCTGGGAGTCGCCGGGGTGGCATGCAGCGTCCCCCTGTTGCCCTGGGCGGCGGGCGATGTGGTCGTTATCCCTGGGTGGGCTGCTCCCAGTGCTGCTTCTATTCCACCAGCTGCCCGTTCGGCGCAGCTCTGGCCGTCTACTGGGCGTAGGCCTTGGCTCCTCTGCTGGGGTCTCGGGCGGGGGGGCTCTCTGGGCCCTCCCCTCAGGGGGGTTGGGTGCGGGGGTGGAGGTGGTTGGGTTGGATGTTGGTGGGGGGTTGGGGGTTGGGGTCGGTGGCGGGGTGCGCTGGGTCCTCGGCTCCTTGGTGGATTTTTGGTTGTGTATGTGGGTGGCGGTGGCTGCCTCTCGGCTTGGGGTCTTAGGGCATCTGGAGAGCTGCTCTGCCCTGGGGGGGGCTGCCTGGGCTCCCTGGCCCCCACTCTTTCTGCTGGCCTGGCTGCATCTTCGGGTCCGGAAAAGCGCTTGGGTTTGCAGTAGCGGTTTGTGCACATACATTGGTCTACGATGCACTGGCACTCCTTGGGCTGTGGGATAAAACTCGTAGTGGGCTTAACTCTAGACACGTTGATCCCAAATACCTGTTTTAGGTATTACTACTCACTCCTGCCCTCTGTCCACAGCCACCACCATTATAGCTAAGCTTCACACTTGTCACCAGACTGGCTTGATTACACAACATAATAAGCACGATATGCACAACTACAACTTCACATCTCACTCTCACTTTAAAATAATCAACTCTTCCCCACCCTTTCCATTTCCTTCCCGTATGAGTAGTACGTTAGTATAAGTAGTATATTAGTATGAGTAGTACGTTAGTATGAGTAGTACATTAGTATAAGTAGTACGTTAGTATGAGTAGTACGTTAATATAAGTAGTATATTAGTATGAGTAGTACGTTAGTATGAGTAGTACGTTAGTATGCATAGTACGTTAGTATAAGTAGTACGTTAGTATAAGTAGTACGTTAGTATGACATTTACAACACATCCCAAGACTTTTGAGAGTTGAGATCGAGGCCATAAAAATGAATTTCTAAAACCATGACAAAGTTGAACAGTTAAAGAACATTTTCTCTCCTTAGTTTCAGTTTCCTTTAATTACATTTGACAGACAAAAAAAAGTGTCTGCAACAAATTGGTTTCACGAAAATCCTTAGAAAAAATTAACTCTGTTATGTTTTAAGTCCAGAATTATTTAAAGTATATGAAAACAGATGATTATTATTAGTCAGATGAATGAACATGAGGGATTTCTGACTAGAAATAAGATGATTCTCCCAGTTATGGCAGGTGTGACACATAAGGAAACTCAACAGATGTCCAAGGAAGAGAAAGAACAACCAGTGAGCCAATAGGACAGGCTTTCATTGAAATGTCAACATTAATTAATCATAAACAGTTTTAATGTAAATAACATCAAATATCCAATCTGAACAAGTTCAGTAACAAAATACACTAAAATTTAAACTCACCACCTTTGACCACGCCTCCACCTTTTGCCACACCTTTTTTCACTCCCTCTTGTGTGCAGTGGTGTGTGTGTCACAACATCAGGAAGGTTGCAGTCATTACGGGGCAGATTAACGCATGAAATGAAAATATTTACTATTTTTACAGTCAAAATTGGTCCAAATTAGCCCTAAGATAGTCATTGAAAGTTTGTTGTCATTGGAAAGTCCAACTTGGTCCAATTTTAGTCGTAAAAACTTAGTTGCTCTTGGGCAGTCGAACTTGGTCCAGATTTACCACATTTGGTCTAAATGTGGCCCAAAAATAGTCATTAGAAATAGGATTTCTCATTTGGGGTAAGTAGCTCAACAATTTTAAGAAAAGATTAGGGAAAGACGATGAAATGGACATGAACCGAAAATGTGTTAACTGATTCAACGATGACACTGAAATGGTTAAACTCTGAAACGCAATTGGAAATATTTGGAACAGAAAATCAGAGGCTCTACTCATAGACCTACATTAAACTAAAATAAAACTGTCCTCCATGTTTTTGTATTTTGGAATCAAACACTGGGCACACTGTCCCATGTTCTACAGAAGGGGTTCTTAATCTTTCAGCCTGCGACCCCCAAAATAAAGGTTCCAGATGGAAATCCTTGTTTTAATCACAAATAAAATGGGTTAAAAGTGACCAAAAATGGTGGAAAACGTGGTGAAATGGGATTTTAAAAACCACAAAAATTGGTTAAAGCTGCTATCCAATGTTTCTGAGAGAACGTCTCGATGTCCCGCCTTCAACAGCTCTACTTCCTCCCTTGTCTCTGCCAATCTACCAGAAGCTACGCCTCTACATTTGTGCACGCACATGGAAAACATAACAAAGTCTCATAACTACAAAAACTACACATTTATTGTTAGAGTGCCATAACTTTTGATTAAAACATGTTTATTACCTGTCCATGAAAAATGTTGCAAATCCTGGTCCGTTTGGAATCCTTTTAAAAGCATCAAGTCCCTCCACCTTATGAAAGCAGCTCTGAGATAAATTCTGTTGCGGTCACAAAGACGTTTATTCACAAGTTTTGTACCCAAAATTTATTTTCTTTTTTAGTAGAAATCTATCACAAAAACATCTTCTACCACCTAAAGAACATCTCCAGAGTGAAAGGTTTAATGGCTCAGAAAGATCAGGAGAAACTGGTCCATGCTTTTATCTCCAGCAGACTGGACTATTGTAATGGTCTTCATCAAACATCTACAGCTGGTTCAGAACGCTGCAGCTCAGGTCTGAACCAGAACAAAGAGGTCAGAACACATTAGTCCAGTTTTAAAGTCTTTACACTGGCTCCCAGTCAGCCTCAGAGGAGACTGTAAAGTTCTGCTGCTGGTTATAAATGTGTGAATGGGTTTGGTCCAGAATACATCAGTGACATGTTAGTCAGGTATGAACCCAGCAGGTCTCTCAGATCTATGGACACAGGTCAGATAGTGGAGCCCAGAGCTCACAGTTAACATGGTGATGCTGCTTTTAGTTGTTATGCTGCAAAGAAGTGGAACAAACTGCAGCAGAGCTGAAGTCAGCATCACATGAACATTTTTAAATCAAAGTTAAAGACACTTTTTTTCTCTACTGCGTATGATTGAGAGAGAGATTTATGGTCATGTTGATGATGTCGTGTTTGTTGATGATTTTATTGATTTTACTGATGATTTTAAATGTTATTATTGATTTTAAACAATTGAATGTTTTATCATGTAAAGCACATTGAGTTGCCTTGTGTATGAAATGCACTATACAAATAAATTTGCCTTGCCTTGCCTTGAAGCTTTATACGTTGGCAATCGTGGGATGGGTAACTGGAGTTTCGGAGCGCTCCTCCATGAAGCTATGCTGCTCAGATGATACCTGTTTGCTGTTGTGATGGTGCACGCGCATTCACTTTGATTGACAGTGGCCCGCTCCACTAAGTCGAATCCTATTGGCTCCGCGAAGTCGACGCTATGTGTAGGGGTCTATGGACGAAGGCGGGACTTATATACATAAATGTATATGAATGACCACCAGCCGTAGACCATAGTAAATGACTAGTTAGGTGTTTTTTTTGCATTTCAACAGAATGATACACAAACATAGATTTCTCAAAAACTCCGGATATTAGCTTTAAATGATGCACATTAAAATGGGCAAACTTAGACAGAAAAAGTGGTAAAAAAGAGGTCAAAGTGTCAATACTGGAATTTTAAGTTTAAACTGGCAAATAATGGGCATGACAAAGCATGAATGTGGTTAAATTGATGAAAATAAACATGAAATATGGTGAAAAGAGGTTAAAAGTGACAATAATGGGTCAACATATGTGACATTAGGTGGAAAATTGGTGGAAATAATTTTTAAGTGCTGAAAATGTCTTGAAAATGGAAAAAAATTGCAGAAAAGGCATAGGCATTGTTAATGAAGCATCAGAAATGGGAGTAATGTAGCAAAAATATGGAAAAAATGTGATGAAAATAGGTTAAAATATGGCAAGTTTGGTGTCATTGCAGAAAAAGGGTAAAAATAAGCAAAAATGGGCTCAAATTGTTCAAAAGATAATCTTAGTTTCTTGAAGGTGTTTGGCGAGCCGGTCCCAGCGTCTCGTGACCCCAAGGTTGAGAACCCTTGTTCTACAGAACAGTCAATATTGCACAAAGTTATCAGTTTAAGAAGAACTAAACCTCAAAACCACTTTTATATAGGTATATAGAGTTAATTAGACACAGTATATAGAGTTCCTAAATGTTCTGCCAAAGAGCTGATCCATGCCCCTGTTCCACACTCTGAGCTGAGTCTATTTCTGTGGTTTCACCTTTTCCAGAGAAGAACTGCGTCTGGGTCCAAGTCAGCCTGGCTACTCCTCAAAGTGTGGCCCACTCAGCAATGGCACCGTGGGCCGCAGACCAACACTCATTGAGCCAGAGCGTCTCAAGGACTTTGGCGAGGAGGACATTTTTAACGGGGATGTGAAGGTGTATGAAAAAAAAGTGGTGGAAAGTCAAGAGTTTGTTCTCATGGAGCCTCCAAAAACCAGAAGGGTCAGCGAGTTCAGGATCATCCCCAGATCTCCTATTCAGTATCTCCGCTTTGAGGACATCAGCGCTGCAGCCTTCAGGATCCAAGGAGAGATACAGAAGACACCATGCACAGTGAGAAACAGAAACACAACCACACCAGATTGTGTTGGAAAAGAAAATAACGAGAATAACTAAAATAACTAGAACAAGTGAGGATGCAGGTTTTGGCCTGGGGTGCTCTGCATTAGCTTAGCATTAGTATTAGCTATCATTAGCATTAACTAGCATTAGCATTACTTAGCATTAGCAGAGCATATCATTAGCTTAGCATTAACTAGCTATAGCGTTAATCGAGCCTTAGCATTAGCCTAACATTAGCCAATCATTAGCATTAACCTAACATTAGCATTAGCCTAGCATTACCATTACATTAGCCTAACATTAGCACTAGCTTAGCATTAACATTGACCTAGCAATAGCATTAGCCCAACATTAATACTAATCTAACATTTGTATTAGCCTAGCATTAGCACTACCTTAACAATTGCATTATCCTAACATTGGCACTAACTTCACATTAACATCACATTAACACTAACCTAGCATTAGCACTAACCTATAGCATTAACCTAGCAATAGCATTAACCTAGCAATAGTATTAGCCTAATATTAGCATTAACCTAGTAACAGTAGCCTAGGCAAGGCAAGGCAAATTTATTTGTATAGCGCATTTCATACACAAAGCAGCTCAATGTGCTTTACATGATAAAACATTCAACAGCTTAAAATCAACAAGTAAATCATCAGTAAAATCAATGAAAATCATCAACAAACACATTACATCGACAACATGAACTAGCAATAGCATTAGCCGAGCAATAGCATTAACCTAGCAACAACATTAGTCGAGTATTAGCATTGGTCTAGCATTAGCATTAACCTAAGATGAGCATTAGCCAAACAATAGCATTAACCTAGCAATAACATTAACATTAATCTAGCAATAGAAATAACCTACCATTAGCACTAACCTAGCAATAACATTAGAATTAACTTAGCATTAACATTTGCCAAGCAATAGCATTATCCTAGCATTAGCTTAACATTAGCATTTACCTAGCAATAACATTAACCAGGCATTAGCACTAACCTAGCATTAGCACTAACTCAGCATTAGCCAAGCAATAGCATTAGCTAAGCATTAACCTAGCACCAGCTTAGCATTAGCAATAGTGCTCCACACTCAGCAAAATAATCTTGAAAAGCCATTGAAAAGACGTCTTTGCCATACAGCTAAACAACCTCAAAATTTGGTAGAAAAGTGAAAAGCCGTCTTTTTCTAGGCGTAGTATTATGCACTCAAGATGAATTGTTAGAATATAGTTAGTTAATTAATTGATTAAAAGTGTCATATCTTACCTTCTCAAAATGTAATACCTAATTGTGGGAACCTCAACCGTCAACTTGTACCAGGATCAGATTAGAAGTTTTGGTTGATGTTTGTGGGCTATGTTTGAAGTTGTTACAATACCTTTTCTTCTTCTTGTTAAAATAAAGGGGTTAAGGGTTAAAATTGTTGAGCTACGTACCACAAATGAGAAGTCCTTTTTCCAATGACCAAAACTGCTAATGTTCAACAAATATATTTGGGCTAAAATTGGACCAAGTTGGATGATCCAGTGACAACTATATTTAAACGACTATATTTGGGCTAAATAGAGGCTAAGAACGTCTAAAAGACGTTGAGTGTTTGGTGGATCAATTGATCCATAAAACTCACGTAGACACATTTAATTTTGACATTTCTGATATTTTCAGAGACCCTCCATAATGCTACTGACATAACTTCCTTTTAACTTCAAAACAAGACCTATTTACAAAACTGTTAAAAAATAATGGAAGACAAAAAGAGATACTTTTGTTTTGAAAAGGGGATGTTTGATTTTTAGCTTGAAGTCAGGTACAGGACCATTTTACATTCAGCTTGCAATGCATCATGGGACGGTTGAGTATGACTAGTGTGCCCACCGTGCATACATACAGAGGTGGGCAACTTCTATCACAGCAAGGGCCACAAAAATGTGTTAGTTTGATGAAGGGCCACATGATCAACATTCATGTGATCATAGTAGTACGTTAGTATGAGTAGTACATTAGTATTAGCAGTACATTAGTATGAGTAGTACGTTAGTATGAGTAGTACGTTAGTATGAGTAGTACATTAGTATGAGTAGTACGTTAGTATGAGTAGTACGTTAATATGAGTAGTACGTTAATATGAGTAGTAAGTTAATATGAGTAGTACGTTAGTATGAGTAATACGTTAATATGAGTAGTACGTTAGTATGAGTAGTACGTTAGTATGAGTAGGTTAATATGAGTAGTACGTTAGTATGAGTAGTACGTTAATATGAGTAGTACGTTAGTATGAGTAGTACGTTAGTATGAGTAGGTTAATATGAGTAGTACGTTAGTATGAGTAGTACGTTAATATGAGTAGTACGTTAGTATGAGTAGTACGTTAATACGAGTAGTACGTTAGTATGAGTAATACGTTAATATGAGTAGTACATTAGTATGAGTAGTACGTTAGTATGAGTAGGTTAATATGAGTAGTACGTTAGTATGAGTAGTACGTTAATATGAGTAGTACGTTAGTATGAGTAGTACGTTAGTATGAGTAGTAGGTTAATATGAGTAGTACGTTAGTATGAGTAGTACGTTAGTATGAGTAGTACGTTAATATGAGTAGTACGTTAGTATGAGTAGTACGTTAATATGAGTAGTACGTTAATATGAGTAGTACGTTAATATGAGTAGTACGTTAGTATGAGTAGTACGTTAGTATGAGTAGTACGTTAGTATGAGTAGTACGTTAGTATGAGTAGTACGTTAGTATGAGTAGTAGGTTAATATGAGTAGTACGTTAGTATGAGTAGTAGGTTATATGAGTAATACGTTAGTAAGAGTAGTACGTTAATATGAGTAGTACGTTAGTATGAGTAGTATGTTAATATGAGTAGTACGTTCATATGAGTAGTACTTTAATATGAGTAGTACGTTAGTATGAGTAGTACGTTAATATGAGTAGTACGTTAATATGAGTAGTAAGTTAATATGAGTAGTACGTTAGTATGAGTAATACGTTAATATGAGTAGTACGTTAGTATGAGTAGTACGTTAATATGAGTAGTACGTTAATACGAGTAGTACGTTAGTATGAGTAATACGTTAATATGAGTAGTACGTTAGTATGAGTAGTACGTTAGTATGAGTAGGTTAATATGAGTAGTACGTTAGTATGAGTAGTACGTTAATATGAGTAGTACGTTAGTATGAGTAGTACGTTCGTATGAGTAGTAGGTTAATATGAGTAGTATGTTAGTATGAGTAGTACGTTAGTATGAGTAGTACGTTAGTATGAGTAGTACGTTAATATGAGTAGTACGTTAATATGAGTAGTACGTTAATATGAGTAGTACGTTAGTATGAGTAGTACGTTCGTATGAGTAGTACATTAGTATGAGTAGTACGTTAGTATGAGTAGTACGTTAGTATGAGTAGTACGTTAGTATGAGTAGTAGGTTAATATGAGTAGTACGTTAGTATGAGTAGTAGGTTAGTATGAGTAGTACGTTAGTATGAGTAGTAGGTTAATATGAGTAGTACGTTAGTATGAGTAGTACGTTAATATGAGTAGTACGTTAGTATGAGTAGTACTTTAATATGAGTAGTACGTTAGTATGAGTAGTACGTTAGTATGAGTAGTACGTTAATATGAGTAGTACGTTAATATGAGTAGTACGTTAGTATGAGTAGTGCGTTAGTATGAGTAGTATGTTAGTATGAGTAGTACGTTAAAATGAGTAGTACGTTAATATGAGTCGTACGTTCGAATGAGTAGTGCGTTAGTATGAGTAGTAGGTTAATATGAGTAATACGTTAATATGAGTAGTACTTTAATATGAGCTGTACGTTAGTATGAGTAGTGCGTTAGTATGAGTAGTGCGTTAGTATGAGTAGTACATTGGTATGACATTTACAACACACTCAGGGACTTGATTCTGCCTCCACTGGCTTTCCTAAATAAGAGCTTAATTTATTTCACAACAATTCCATTTTTTATGTTACATAATTTTATAGGCATACAAAATAGATATGGGTTAGGGTTAGGGTTAGAGTAATTCTGAATGTTATGGGTTAATTGAACGTTGAGTGCCGCCCCGAACTACAGGCTGCAGTCAGGGGCTTCTCGCTGGTCCTGAGACTGGTCCCACTGGTAACCACAGCCTCTGTGTGTGCTCAGTACTCCAGACTGTCCAAACAGTATGGGATGGAGATCTACCTGAAGAAGGAACACCTGCACTACACAGGCTCTGTGAAGGAGCGAGGGGCCATGTACTTACTCACTTCTCTCTCACAGGTATCTGACTGTACTCACAATCTATGGGGTGAACAAAGTAAACAACAGTCACTATTTCAGAGCCCACATATTTTGAACATTTAACATATTTTCTTTCAGAAATCCATGTAAAACAGCTTGTTCTTTATCAAAGGTTCTCAAACTATAGATCATAATGATAGAACGAATGAGTGATAAAACACATTTTAAATAATCTCATTTTGTAAATTAATGGAATGAAACAGTATATAATGCCCCCTGAATAGATTTATTTCTATAGATTTTTATAAATTCCGATCATCTCTCGCCTTATGTAGGGATCGAGATTGACTCTTGTATTTTCAGTTCATGTTCTAATCAACATCATTTCTATCATCATTATTATGATTATCATTTATAACTAAAAATAAATATAAATGTTAAATCTGCATGATTCAACCTGCCCACTTTGTATAGTTTCTAAACGTTTACTTTACACTTGGCAATTGAGTAAACTTTGATATTTTCATTCAACATTATATTTAACTTTTAAATTTAGCTTTTACATTTAGATTTTACATTTACATTTAGATTTTACATTTATATTTAGATTTTACATTTACATTTAGATTTTACATTTACATTTAGATTTATTTTTCATGTTTACACATTTTTAACAATAATATAGAACTATTTTACAGGAATTTTACAGGAATTTGTCTCAAATGTCATCCCTATCTAAATGTAAATGTAAATGTTAAATATAAATGTCACCGTTAAATGTTGTGATCAACTTTGTATAATTTCTAAACATTTAGCTTCACACTTGGGGACCGATTACACATTTAGATTTAGATTTAACATTTATATTTACATTTGCCTTTATATGTAATTTTTACATTTCAATTTAACATTTACATTTATTTTTCCTGTTTAAACATTTTTAACAATGATATAGAACAGGCTGTTTTACATGAATTGGTCTCAAATGCCATCGCCATCTAAATGTAAATGTTAAATCTGTGTTAAATCTTTACACTTGGTGACCAAATATAACATTTAGATTTAGATTTAACATTTACTTTTCATGTTTACACATTTTTTAACAATGATATTATAGAACATGCTGTTTTACATGGGGTTTTTTTACATTTTATTTTATTTTTACCAGATTTACAGCAACACATAGATGATAAATTTACATTTAGAATTATCATTCAGCATTTGGATTTAGATTTAACATTTAGATTTAAATCTAACGTTTAGATTTAAATCTAACGTTTAGATTTAAATCTAACGTTTAGATTTAAATCTAACGTTTAGATTTAAATCTAACGTTTAGATTTAGCATTTAGATTTCGATTTAATATTGGACAGTTATATTTAATATTTAGATTTACATTTAACATGTATATTTCACTTTTACATTTAGATTTGTCATTTACATTTAGATTTGTCATTTACATTTAGATTTGTCATTTACATTTAGATTTGTCATTTACATTTAGATTTATTTTTCATGTGTACACATTTTTATCAATGATATAGAACATGCTGTTTTACATGAATTTGGCTCAAATGAAAGAAATGTGAACAAAATGTTCAAAATATGTTGACTATGAAACAGTGACTGAGTTTTTAAATTCAGCACCCCAATGTTGTTGCATTGATGTGGATCATTGATAATTGATTATTAATAATTGATGAGATACATAATGTGTGTGGGTCCAGGAGCAGCAGAGGAAGGGTGTAATCGTGGCCACAGACTGTAACTTCTCCATGGCGGTGGCCTATCATGCAGTGGAGCTGAAGATCCCAGTGTTTGTCATCATGCCGTCGTGCTGCTCTTCACCACGTCTCAGGATCTACAGAGACTACGGTGCTATGGTCATCTCCTATGGCAGCACCAACCATGACTCCCAGAGCCACGCCCGCCACCTGGGCAAAGACAACGGATATCTCTACCTGGAAGAGTCAGTTTTATTAATATTATGTTTAGGAATACTGCAGTTTTTAGATGGCATTATTGTAAAAGAATGATTTTTCTGCATACAAAACATACAAAAACTTATTCCGCAGCTACTTTTGTCACAAACTCTGACACTATAACCAAGTACCATATCTATCTAATGTACAGCATATTACCAGCTTAATGTTATGTAAACAAACGAATCACCTTAAAACAACTGTACAAGCAGAGGTGGCAAAAACACTGTCTTCAGTACTCATGTAAAAGTATAGATACTTGAATTAAAAAAAATACTCTGGTAGAAGGAAAAGTATTAAAGTGGCTGCTACTTAAAAGTAGATGCTACTAAATGTACTTAAGTAAAAAGGTAAAGCCAATTTCCCTTCAATAATAAGACAGGGTTTTTAAAACAGCGAATTCCATATGTTTAATTTTTTTCTAAGAAGTTGTTAAACAAGTTTGATGAACTACAGCCGGGGCCGCGGAACGTCTCCGCGCCGAATAGCACGTACCACGTCCCCGAGAATTCAGTGAAATGACTCGATTCCACCGAATAAAACAAATTAAATTGTGCAAAGTAAAGTCGTTATCTATGTTGAAATGCCTTTGAAACGATATATTACACGACTATGTTCCAATAAATTTAGAAATTACCGGAAAAAGGGGTACGTCCCCTCCCCTTTCAAAAAGGTCTCTGGGGGCTCTTGACATCCGCTCATAGAATGTCTTTGTCAAATTACAACCCGATTCAACGAGCATTAATGGAGGAGTAGTCATTTGAAAAATGGGGCCCCCTTGCACCCCCATGACACATACGGAGTAATGGGCCCCATTCATATATTGGTATGTGTCATTGATTCAGTACCACCAACTGTCGCAATAAATGAGAAATCGACTTTCTTTTTTTTTTTTTCTTCTTTTGGGGCCCCGTGGGCCCCAAATAAAAAATCAGGCTCCAAGCATCGATGCGTACACATCCATAGATTATAGCTACCAAATTTCAGCCCAATCCGTTCACAAATAACAGAGGATTAGTGTTTTTAACTAGTGTACACAACAACAAGAACAAAATGAGTGGTGTTTTGAGTCCAGTAGCCTGATGTCACGGTCTGAGTTTACCTCGTACTGAGATCGATTATGAACATGTACACTACCGGAAAAAGAATTTTGGCTACTTCCGCTGGGAGTTTTGCTACTTCAACGTGCTGAGATTGAAAATTCAGTTTCAAAGCTAATGTTATTTGACGAGTGCTGAATGGCTCCTTTTCTTGGGGAAAAAAAGGAATAGGAATAGTTTATTCTCCAAAAAAACATGATTATAACAAAACTCAATACTAAAAAGAATAAAAAAATGTTCCCCCAAAAAACATGATTATAATATACATTGCAATAAATAACAGTTAACCTAATGTAACTTTACAATAATAAGCTGTTGTATTCATATAAATCTAATCATGACAATCATATTTTTTTCATCATTGGTCAATTTTTTATGGATGGTTGACTGATGTGATGTTTTAGGTATTTTTTTAAAACCAGTACAGTAATCTCTGTGCATGACTAATCCAGCACGGGTACATCTCAGTACGTAGCGGTCACGTATTGAGATTGTAAGAGAATCTCAATACGGAGGTAAACTCAGACCGTGACACCAGCCAATAAAACTGGTTCATGGAAACAAGTTAAATCTGTTACCTTTGAACACCTGGAGAATTTAGTACTCATTATAGATAGTTTGTAAATAAAATGTTTCAAGAAACTAAATTTAAATGCAAATGTTCAATTAAACCCACAGCAGCTTTGAGTTTAACATTTTTAAAAACTTGAAAATGTTAACCATAAAAGTAAAGGACCTGCCTAACAGAAAAAAGCTCAAACTGCTAAAATGTTTAATTTAGTCTTCAGAGAATCATGTTCTCCAGGTTTCTGGAGTGGAGACGTGCCCTTTTTGGTCTTGTCCAGTTTCGCAGTTGTTGGTTGACGTCTTTTTAAGTCGTGACGTCATCTTTGAAGGTCTTAAAAGGAAAAAGCTCATTTTTAAATCAAAAGGAGTAGACATTACAGATATTTGTTTAAAAAAGGAAGGAGTAAAAGTTTAAAGTCACCAAAACAAATTAATACTCAAATAAAGTACAAATACCAGAAAAAACTACTTACGTACAGTAAAGAAGTATTTGTACTTTGTTACTTGTCTTTTTGCTGTTGGCCAGGGATGAGAGTCCAGCGTACCTGGCAGGACTGGGAACTGTGGGAATGGAAATCTTTGAACAGGTGCCCAAACTGGATGCAGTGGTTGTTCCTGCTGCAGGCCAGTATGGTCTACTGGCTGCTACTGCTGCCGCCATCAAACATCTCAACCCACACGTCTCTGTTATAGTAAGTCAAGAGCTCCTCCACAGCAGCTGTACTGTATATGTACACCATGTTGGTTTGATGCTAACATCAGTCAAATAGTAACTATAACCAATAACTATGTCAATGCTCACTTTTAACTTTTATTCTTATTGCTAGTGTAACGTCCGAGTTATAGGGCCTCTAACTTGCTGTGGTTGACAAGAACACACGACTTGTACTCTTGGAGCGCCAGGACGGACGCCTCCGTTTATTTTCATTTACAACACTGCCGGTAACCACCGGACGCACACTGATGATGTCACTCACATACAAAGCGCATCATAACACCACAGCACCAATTGCAGCGCTCACATGCGTCCCCCCTCAGGAAAAGAAATGTCCCCATTTCAAAAAACATTAGTGGGTACACAACCAAAACACCAACATCCTAAGGCAAGGCAGAAAACAAGGCACCATGAACATGACACAAAACTAGCCTGAAAAAACCACATGATAATAAAATAAAACATACAAAACTATTCCAAGAGTTTCCAAGAGCTATCCCAGCCCGGGAGACCGTACCCAGGACTAGGCCAGGCACAGATGAACCAGGTGAAGCATTAACTGGTCCCATGCTATCCCCCCCAGCCGAGCTAGGCAAAGGAAAAGCACCCGGGCAGCCGTGGGGGGTAGCCAACTCTTGCTGCACAGGAGACATGGAAGGGGCACGACCAGCCACAGGCACGGCAGCCGGCAGGCCATAACGGCGCAGTCTATTATAATGAACTGTCTGGTGTGGGGGGTCCTCAGCAAAAGGACTATTTATTTGATACGTGACCCCCACCATGTCATCTGTGTCCAAACGAGCCTGTACCAAGTATGGACCCTTCCAATGAGGAGCCAGTTTGCGACGGCTCTCCGTGGGGTCGTTGAGCCATACCAGGTCCCCCACCTCATAGGGCTCGTGCCTCATCCTGCTGTCATACAAATCTTTCTGTTTTAAGCTTGCTCCAAAGTTATTTTCCCGTGTTAGACCAAACGCTGTCTCCAAGCGCCCAAGGAGGGACTCCACAAAACCCTCCAGAGACACAGGCCCCGCATAGAGCCACCCAGAAGGACCCAGCAACACATCCACTGGAGTACGGGCCTCCCTGCCATGTGTGAGAAAATAAAGTGTGAACCCAGTACTCGAGTGCACACTGGTGTTCTAGGCAAAAGCCACCTCCGACAGGAAACAGTCCCACTCCCCCTCACATGACAGGAGAGTCTTAGCAAGCCGATCAGTTAGGGTCCTAATAAACCTCTCCACCATCCCATCAGACTTTGGATGGTAAGGCGTGGTGTGTGTCTTCTTCATGCCCAACTTGCAACATAAATGTTTCACGACCTCGAATTGTCTGCCCATGTCAGTGTGTAGTGTTTCCATAACCCCATGCTTCAGGACATAATCCTTAAAGAGACACTCAGCGACAGTGGTGGCTTTCTGATCTGGAATAGCGTAAAGATTGACAACTTTAGTGAAATAGTCCTTGACAAACAAAACATAGCGGTTCCCACTGGACGTCACAGGCAATTCCAGGATGTCAGCAGCAACACACTGGAATGGTCTCTCTGACTGCGAAGTCCTCATGGAGGCTTGATGATGGGGCACCGGGGACTTCCTCCTCTGACAGGCGTAACACTGTTCACACCAAGTAAGTATGTCCGTGTGCATGTAGGGCCAATAACACACAGCTCTTGCGCGTGCTAAAACACGTTCATGGGCAAGGTGAGCTGTGAGAGGGGTGCCAAGAAGATGTTGCAAGACCTCTGGGACCAAGATGGAAAGAACCACCACCTGGGTGGCCAGGCCAGCCTCGGAAAAACAAACAGCTCTGCACAGAAGACCATCAACCAACTTCAACCGAGGAAACTCGTGCCACAGCTTCTTCAAGCCCCGGCTAGCACTTCTCAGCCCCCACCGAGGAGGTCTCCGATCCTCTTCCAGCCAGGCCAAAACTTGGCCAATATCAGCATCTTGTTGTTGGAGTTCTCTCACACTGGAGCCATCATGTGACAGGGTATAGATCAAAACCTGATTTTGATCAGCAGCACCGCTGCCAGAAGAAGGTGTTGAATCCAATGCTGAGGCAGAAGCTGGTTGGGAGGGCTCAACCGAACACACAATGATTGAATCACTGTCCAAGGTTTGTGTGCCGGTGCTTATGAGAGTGGTGGAGGCACCATCGTCCAGCGCCCACTTACTGACACCAGGTCTGCGTGACAGAGCATCAGCATTGGTATGTTAGGCCCCTTTTTTGTGCACAATCACCCAATCATAAGGGTCCAGCTCCAGGGCCCAGCGACTTCTACGCCCCATCCTGTCATTGTCAATGACGAGTTTCCAAAGACCCAATAATGGCTGATGATCCGTAACAATAGTGAACTGATGAAGTCCCAAATAATGCCTAAAATTTCGGACAGCCCACACAATCGCCCACAGCTCTCTATCAAATGTGGACCACCGGCGTTCAGTCGCTGTGAGAGATTGACTAGCGTAGCCCACCACCTTCTCCTGACTGTCAGAGTCTTGCGCCAACACAGCACCAACTGCTACTTGAGACGCATCGAGGTACAGTTTGAAAGGCGTAGCAAAGTCAGGATGACAGACGACCGGTTCAGCACAGAGAGCGTCTCTAAGGCACTCAAATGCCATCTGGCAGTCTCCTGTCCACTGGAATGGGACATTCTTCCCCGTGAGGTGACTAAGAGGAGCGGCACGTTGAGCAAAACCCTTGACAAATCTTCGATAATAGGAGCAGAGACCCAGAAACGCACGCACCTCTGTAGCCGACAGGGGTACCGGCCAGGTCTTCACCTTGAGTGTGTTTCGGGGGTCCGGACGGAGCCCCTCAGTCGAAATGACATGACCCAGGAAGACAACACTGTTGCAAGCGAGATGGCATTTCTTGGCATTCAGTCTTTGTCCAGCTTTCCCAATCCGGCCTCAAGATGATCTTCAAATGTTTTGCTGTACACCAGTATGTCGTCGAGATAAACCATGCAGATGTGCCATGGCAGCCCCTTCAATACCAGCTCCATGACCCGCTGGAATGTCGCTGGTGCGTTGGTGAGACCCATGGGCATGGACCTAAATTGGTAAAGGCCATGGCCAGTGGTAAATGCAGTCTTGATGCGATCCTGCTCCGCCACTTCCACCTGCCAGTAACCATCAGAGAAGTCTAGTGTGCTGAACCAGGCGGTCCCTGCCAGGGCGTCCAACGTGTCGTCCACCCGCGGCAGCAGATGAGAGTCTTTAATTGTCACTGCATTCAGGACCCTGTAGTCCACACAGAACCGTGTTGTTGTTTTTTTCACTAGTACCACAGGAGAAGACTAAGGACTACAGCTCTCCTCAATGACACCATCCTCCAGAAGACACTGGACCTGCCTCTCAATCTCCTTCCTCTTTTCTGGAGAGGTCCGATAAGCTGGTCATTTAACTGGCTGGTTGTCACCTGTGTTGATGTGATGCTTGATCATATCAGTCTTAAATGTGTGATTTCTACCAGGAAGGAACACACCCCGATGCATCTCCAGCAAAGCCTGCAGTTGCTGCCTCTGCACATCCGTTGCAGCACATTCAGATAAATCTGGCAGAGAATCCGCTAACCGTTGAGAACCAACAAGCTCCGTGGAATTAAATATGTCACACTCGTTAACATGGTGTAAAACCCCCAAATGTGAGCCAGGGTGTAGAGCCAGTTCATGGTCAGTAGGATTCAATAGCCGCGCGACAGTGTGCCCATTAGTAACCGGCGCCACAGTACGTGCAACCACCAAACCCATGCGATCCCGAAGCTCAGGCTCCACATAGCCCAAGTAAGAAGCAATGGGGGGCCCAACATGTTTAGAAGAATCTACCTGGACAGGTACAATCATCTCACTGAAAGGTGGAATGGTAACATCAGTAGACACAGAAATGTTACAACACATAGGAATGAAGTCCACAGGCAACATAAGAGAAACATCAGTGTCACTGAGGCGGAGAAAGCCCCGACCCACATCTAAAATAGCTTGAGTTTGTAGCAAAAAGTCAAAGCCTAACAGGACAGTCTGCGTGGATCCCCGCACAACATGAACAACCTGCTCATAACATTTTCCTCCTAACTGTATAGGGAGAGTCACAGTGCCCAAGGTGTCCAATAAATTTCCATTTACGGCCCGACCAAATGTGTACTGAGTCTGTAACACACGTTTACGTAAGGATGGGACAGACATCTTAAATTCCTCAGAAATCAATGAAACAGTAGAACCAGAGTTGATCAGCATAGTAACATCCATATCTTCCACCAACCTTTTAATGTATGCTGTAAACTTGGACTCGCTCACCATACACGAGTCCATCACTGGGTCAGGAGCCGAAGCAGTTGAACCCCCACGTCGACCCTGTGGTGATGAAGCTGGTATCCGGGTCTCAATGCCAGCTACTGGAAGGTTCCCCTCTCCAGCCGGCGTGGGGAAAGAGATGGAGTGTGCCGAGAAGGAGACGAGAACCTCACCTCCCGTCTCTGCTGTCGTGTCTCGGAAGGAAGGGGTACTCCATTGCTTCGATCCTCCGTCCGTCGTGGCGAGAAGCCTGCGGCTGCATCCCGGTGTATCCGCTCCTGAGGCGACCAATCGCTGGTCCTGTATCCACTCCGATATCCGCGTTGTGGAGAACAGCCCCTCAGCTGATCATCCCTCTGGAAATCTCTGTCGACAGACCTGCAACCAACTCTGCCACAGTCACAGTGACAGACAGGCCGCCAATCCCTGCGTGCCCATGGGTCACCCAGGGAGGATGGACCACGACCACCACGCTCATCCTCACATTGCTGTGCCTTCAGGCTTCTCACCTCCGTCTGTAAGCTGTCCATCCTGGATGTGAGTCGTTCCACAGCATTGAAGATCTTCTCTGCAACATCAGATTTGGCGCACATAACACCATCGAAAGAGGACACCACAGCAACATGAGGTGGAGAAAAAGGTGCAGCAGTTACGGTCGCTTTCAGGGACAGCCTGGCCCACTCTCAACGACTTGCTATTATCAGTGCCTCCTCCATGTCAGTCGCTCCCTACTCATGGCATTTAGCTTGGAGAGCAGGATCAAGTCCAGCAAGAAAACCGTCTGAATTTCTCACCATCCAGCGCAGCTTTGTCATAGTTTGGAAATGCCTCTGCCACAAGCCTGGAGATGTCAGCAGCATAAACTTCCAAACTTTCATCCACCTGTCGAGGTCTTGTAGATACACACGTCTGAAAGTATAACAGGAACTGCTTCTGTCCAAATGCCTCCTTCAATTTCTCTTTTATCCGTTCAGTCACACTGTACATCTGGGGGAAAGCTATCCCACAAAAGAAAAGTTGCTCCATCCAGTCTAGTCGGCAGAAGATTCACCAAATAAGCATGAAAAACTCTGCGGCCTGCACGTCCCATCTGGGCGTGCACTGCGGCTTCAAACTGCTTAATCCACATTCTAAATGGCTTCTGGCCGTCCCCACGAAATGGCGGCGGGAGCTTCACTTTAACACCACTCACGTCAGCAGCCCATGAAGCAGCAGGTTTGGAATAATCCTCATCCATGTCACAGTCCACAGTTCCGGGCTTCTGCGTCGAAAACATGCTGTTACCCGGGAAAACACGAGCACTGCTAGCCAGAAGAAAAAATCCAACTAGAAAGTCCAGTAATTGTCCACCAAATAAACAGTCAAAGCCAGCACACTTTCCAGTTACCGCTGCCACCAATGTGACGTCCGAGTTATAGGGGCTATAACTTGCTGTGGTAGACAAGAACACACGACTTGTACTCTTGGAGCGCCAGGACGGACGCCTCCGTTTATTTTCATTTACAACACTGCCGGTAACCACCGGACGCACACTGATGACGTCACTCACATACAAAGCGCATCATAACACCACAGCACCAATTGTAGCGCTCACACTGGTAGCATGTAACTAAGGCCAGGCAAATTTATTTTGTATAGCACATTTCATACACAAGGCAACTCAATGTGCTTTACATGATCAAAAAGTGCAACAGAAAACATTCAACAGCTTAAAATCTAAAAGAACATAAAAGTCAGCGACAAAAAAAAAAAAAAAAAATTAAATCATCAACAAATACATTACATAAACAACATGACCATCAATCTCTCTCTCAATCATATGCAGTAGAGAAAAAAAGTGCCTTTAACTTTGATTTAAAAATGTTCACATGTGATGCTGACTTCAGCTCTGCTGCAGTTTGTTCCACTTCTTTGCAGCATAACAACTAAAAGCAGCATCACCATGTTTACTGTGAGCTCTGGGCTCCACTATCTGACCTGTGTCCATAGATCTCAGAGACCTGCTGGGTTCATACCTGACTAACATCTCACTGATGTATTCTGGACCAAACCCATTCACAGATTTATAACCAGCAGCAGAACTTTACAGTCTATTCTGAGGCTGACTGGGAGCCAGTGTAAAGACTTTAAAACTGGACTAATGTGCTCTGACCTCTTTGTTCTGGTTCATGCTGGATGCGTCACAAAATGTTCGTACGTCCAGATTACATACAAAGCCAATGGATAAATGCGCCCCAGATGCGAAATCTTTCCTGTGCAGCCGTGCGGTCAAGAGCGTCGCCGTGTGAGAGCGCTTTCAATTTTTTGTCATATTCGCATGAGTTGAAAATATTGAACTTCTGCGACTGTTTCGCATGACGAAAGCCAATCAGAGTCTTTGTTGACGATGATGTCATGCCGTCAACACAGACACTGGTCTGTTCACCCATTCCACCATGGAGTAGAAGCTGTGTGTGACCACCTGGAGTTGTATGACATGGCCTTTATAACCAGGACCAGACTAGGAAGGATTTGGCGTGGAGGAGAATCAGTGAGGAGATGGTAGTAGCAGGTAAAAGTTCTCTCTGTAGCACTGAGCTAGGATAGCATTAGCCGCTAATCACACCGACTTTTTTCACTGGTGGTTTATGTTTGTGAGAGGAGAAAAAGGAGCACAGCTCCTCGCTTCAGCAGGCAGTGAAATTCATCGAGTGAATTATAATTACAAGTTCTATCAAAAGATGATAAGTAATAATTTATGTAACTGTGCTCGTCGTAGTCGTATCAGGTGTGACCCGACAAAATGGTGGCATTCATTCATTCATTTATTCTGTAATGGCGCTGAGAGCTCCAGTTTTGTAAGATAATACAGGCTATATTAAAATACAAATATTGTCTACCTTATGATGTAGACTAAGCTGCATGAACACTGCATTAGAGCCACGGACGAGGTCAAAGTGAAAGTGAAATGATCAGAGAGTCTGTTTATTTTCCCATGAATTAGTAATATCTCACTAATTTAATCATTAACACTCACCAATCCCTGTATTCATTCCTTGCTGCCTTTTCTGCACCAACAGTGTTGTTTTTGGTCTGAATTATGGATTTAAATTCTTCATATTTTATAGAAATATTAATCTATTGTGACATAAGTTGCTCTACACAGTTTCTCTGTGATTGTGATTGGTCTGACGCTGCTAAATCCTCCCCCTGTCACAGAAGCGTGCACGTAGCCAGGCTGAAATCACCTGGGTTAGTGATCGTGTTTATATCTTGCTTCATAGTACAGCTTCTCTCTGACAGAGAATGTTTGGTTAGGAGAAGCTAATGGAGAGATATCAGGATATACACTTATCCAGCTTTGTAGTACAGGCTCCACTTATTGACTGTAATTGCACTCAAACACACTAACACAAAGTTTACAAGTCTATAAAGAGCTTTTTAAAATGTTAGAAATCTTATCCTGAAAATGAATTTAAAGTTGTGCAAAAAAAAAAAAAATCTTTTAGGCGTTGTTAAGTTATTGGAAAGGAGCTTTCATAGCTGATATTGGAATGGCCCTGTGCCAAAATAACTGTTTGGGTTCTAAAAATATAATACTCACTATTGATTAATGCCACTATAGTTTATGATGAATCAAAAGGTGCAAACCATGTTTTATCACCATGGAAACTAGGCGTGTGCATTTCCATGAATCTGATGATACGATTCACGATTTCATGTCACGATTTGATATATCCTGATACTAAACAGTACAAAACACATCACAATATCAATAATTACAACTGTTACCTTTACAAGTACAAAATGGTATGAAATACAATTTATAAATTTTAACATGCAAGAACAAGTAAATAGTGACTAACTGTAATTCGAGTACAAACATCAAAAACAAGTGGTATGTTTATCAAACTGTCAAATTACATTATTATTATTATTATTATTATTATTATAATAATAATAATAATAATAATAATAATAATAATAATAATAATAATAATAAAGTAACCACATGCATTCATCAAAGTGTCCAGTATGTTTTATGAAAATATAGTGCAATAAACATTCAGCAAAAATGAATTAAGGAGTGAGTTGGTTTAACAAGGTCTGATGGTGCGTTCACTGACACCTAGTGGCTGGGGGTTTACGTGCTATGCAAATGTTAGCGCAATTAAATGCGTTTTTTTTTTTTTTAAACATAACTGACATATTTTAGATCACAATACATCACCGAATCAATGTTTATTTACACCCTTAATGTAAACTTCAGAGGTCAGAGCCTGAAAACATCTGATTTTCCTCAACAGGGAATCGAACCAGACACCTTTCCTCTGCTGCTCCAGTCTCTGAAAACAGACACTCCCATTAAAGACATGCACAGGAACCCCAACAGGAAACTTTACGGAGGTATTATCACGTTTGGGCGGATATCTGCTAAAAAAAAGCCTGTAGCACTTCCTGCTCTAACAGATCATGTGATGCTTCTCTGTCAGACCTAACGGAACGTTCTCTGGGGGTCAACATCTTTCAGCTGGCAAAGAAACTGGTGGACAAAGTTATTTCTGTCAGGTAGGCTTCTGAATCTAATCCATCCATCATCCATAATCAACCATCCATCATCCAACAAATAAAATCTGTACTTTTGATAGAAAATAAGAAAAGTGTGATGTTGAAAGTTGATTGACATTTTATAGGAAATAAAAATCATCTTCCATGAAATGAGGAGAAAGATAAAAGCAAAAGAACATGATAGAGACAAAATAAATAATAATAAAAAAGAAATATATCTATCTGTGAAGAAAGTATAATTATAAAGAATTTGTAAAGAAATAGTGCTAAACTAAGCCACGCTAAAAACATTCCTCAGTCGTTCAAACATGCTAATATACTAAGATTATTAATTTAAAAATGTAATTATTAATATTTTAAAAATTACATGTTTTTTGAATTAATCAATATCATTAAATAAAAAGACTAATATAATTTAAATCCATCTCCAGCTACTAATATGTTAAGTTTTAATTTATTCAGACAACTGTTCCTCAGGAAATCCACTTTGATCTCCTGACATGTTTTGACTGACAACTGCCAGTCTTCTTCAGTGGTGTCAGCTCATCGCTTTGCTGTTTCCTTTAAAGTTTCATTGACTTCCACGTGATATTTCCAGCAAAATTCTTTTTTTTATTATTACTATTTTGTAAGGTTTTTGTACTCGGTTCTTTTGTTGAGAAGTTCGAGGACAGATGAGTTGTTTTATTTTTTAAAGTAAAGTTTTCTCAGGCCTGTTTGTTCCTGAAACTATAGGTACACACACGAGTGCACACACGTGATTTGGTCAACTGTCAATTTCTCACAAGGCAGTCCACCCTTTGACCTTTGACCTTGAGGTTTATGTGAAACCAGGCATGTAACTAAAGCAACACAGTGTCAGGGCCATTCACAGACAACTGAAACATTAAGAAATATATAACAGTTGGTGAAAACCTTTTCTGAAATGTTTTGCATTCACTTGAAAAAATAATCTGTTTTTTCTGAATGATGAAATTTTTCGGTTTTTCTGCTTTTCGTGCAAACTTTTTTTCCTAAATTATCAAGATACTTGGAAATCAACATCCATCCTTCTGGTGCCTCAGCTGCACATCGTGTGGATCCAGCATTTTCATCACTTTCCTGATCGTTTCTTGAGTGACTACGCAACAGCCTTGAATGCACCTTAAATGCATCATTTTCTATCCATGGAACATGTCATATGTGTCAAACTGATACTGGAGAAACGTTGCTATGTTCCACAGATCTGAATGTTCTTTCCTTCTGAACAACCACTAAGTCCTCAGGTGCCTGCGTTAAGTCCATAGACTCATTTTAATGCCATCAATATTATGGATTAAAGATAGAACTAAATCCTATAGCATCTTAAACCAAGTTGAAAGTACAATTAAAATTAAACAAGTCGACCATGTTTGCTCACAATAAAGAAATAAATGCGTCGCTCCTTTCAAATGCCCTCTAAGATAAAAAAAAATAAATAAATAAAAAAAAATAAAACAAAAAAAAGTCAGAAAAACAGAAAAAAAATCCGTACACTTTTGTACGATTCAGCTTGATAAAAATTCAAATAGCTCTGATGCAGCTTCATCAGACAACACAATGATGCAGCATAAATGGGATTCAATGTTTAAATTCATCATATGAAAAAAAATTCACACGTAGGATTTACTGGAATTTCACAGTATAAATTAAACTTTAAAAAGAGCACATTTTACATGTTTCTGATTCGTAGTGAGGAAGACTCTCTGGTGGCGATGCTACGGTTTCAGGAGTTTGAACGTTCCACTGTGGACACAGTGGGAGCCATGGGCCTGGCTGCCATCCTGGCTGGACAGATACCACAACTAAAGGGCAAAAGGTAAGTTAGAAAAGATGAATATAGTCTCATGGCTAGAATCCAAGGCACGCTTTAGGGCAGACATGGGCAACTCATTTTGTACGTTCCCAAAGTAAACGCACATTATGACTCCAAGAAAACATCTCTCCATCTCCTCCGTGGGTTCTCCCTCACATACACAGCCATGCACATGCACATACTCCATCACAGGTTGTTAAAATACGTGTCTCACACCCAATGAGTGAGATTTGAGATAAAAAAACTAACCCGGAAGAACCACGACACGATTAAAATTGGGAGGCTCTCATCGCGGGGTCTCTCCGGGCGGTGTCGGCCCGGCGGGGCGTGGGGGTGCCTCTTCCCTATGGGTGGGGCTTGGTGCTTGTCTCGTCTCCTGGTTGCCTTGGGGGCTGTCCTCGATGTGTGCGGGCCCGGGGTGGCCTGCCTCTCCAGTGTGGAGGTGGGCGCGCTGGGGGGTGCTGGCGTCTGTAGCGGAGTTGGGGCACTACAGCAATAACTAAGTCGCATAGCGCTGGCGGTGTCAAAAAAAGAGGTGACCTGGGGCGCTCTGGGGGGCTGGGTCGGTGCACCTGGGAGCTGGCGGTGCAGTGTCCCCTTGTTGCCCAGGGTGGCTGAGGGTGTGGTCTTTGTCCTTGGGCGGGTTGTTCCCGGTGCTGCTTCAGTTCCGGGTCCTTCTGGCCTGGGGTCCGGTCCCTGCTGGCTCTGGGCCCGCGGGCGGGTGCCCGCCGGCTGCCCGTTCGGCACGGCTCTGGCCGTCTTCTGGGCGTGGGTCTTGGCCCCTCAGCTGGGGTCTCAGGCGGGGGGCTCTCTGGGCCCTCCCCTCGGGGGATTGGGTGTGGGGGTAGTGGGGTGGATATCGGTGGGGGGCCTTCGGGTTGGGGTCGGTGGTGGGGTGCGCTGTGTCCTTGGCTCCTTGGTGCTTTCTCGGGTGTGTATGTGGGGGGCAGTGGCTGCCTCTTGACTTGGTGTTTTGGGGCATCTGGAGGGCTGCTTGGCCGTGGGAGGGTTGCCTGGGCTCCTTGGCCCCTGCTCTTTCTGCTAGCCTGGCTGCATCATTGGGTCCAGGGCAGGTCTTGGGTTTGCAGTGGCAGTTTCTTGCACATACATCGGTCTATGATGCACTAGCATGCCTTGGACTGTGGGATAAAACTTGTAGTGGGCTTAACTTTAGACACGTTGATTTTCAGGTATTACCACTCACTCCTTCCCTCTGCCCACAGCCACCACCATTATAGTTAAGCCTCACGTCTACAACTTCACATCTCACTTTACAGTAATCAACTCTTCCCCACCCTTCCATTTCCCTTCCCTTCCATTTCTCTTCCTTGAATCGCTCCTCCCTGCTCTCTTCCCCCTCCACCTCCCCCCCACCCCGTCACCTAGGTGTAACACTGCCCTCTCTTTTTTATTCTCCCTTTAATAAAATGTTTCTTAC
Source organism: Gouania willdenowi (assembly GCF_900634775.1). Classification (NCBI taxonomy): domain Eukaryota; kingdom Metazoa; phylum Chordata; class Actinopteri; order Blenniiformes; family Gobiesocidae; genus Gouania; species Gouania willdenowi. Next base: position 33,454,016 of record NC_041058.1, read on the forward strand.
CCTTCCTTAGGGAGGGCTGGTGATGGTCACAATTATGCAATAAAATAAATTTATGTATTTAATTGCAATAACAAAACATGCATTGCTGTCTAAAACAGATTGCACTTCCTGTAGTGTTGACCTCTGACACCATGTGCAGACAAAGTAAAAAAAAAAAGTAAAAGAACAGATTGGTACACTAGCGCCCCCTCACACTGAGGTCAAAAGCTGAATAGGTTTAATTTCTGGGTAAACAAGAATGTGCTGTCCAAGCTAGAATAAAATAAAACGTTTTGCAACACCAAATAAATCCAAAATAATGCATGCACACACTCAACCTTTGTGCAAGCGGTCAAAAAAGTTTTAGGTCAAACAGACAACAAAATACACAAAATACCCCCAAAACACAAAAACATTTTCACAAAACTAACAGAAAAACAGACAAAACAACAACAAAAATACTCAACACACATAAAATACCAGAAAAAAAAAACCCCTAAGAAACAAAAATGATAAACAAAGCGACAAAAAAATCAGACACAAGCCTTTGTTGTTTCCTGTGTTAATGCTCTCATTGTTCTAAATCACTTGTGTCAAACCCATTAAGAGCATCCAATTTGGCTCACAGGAGAAAATAAAAATGACAGATAAAACATGAATCATGGTGTAAATGAGATGCAACACTCCTGGTGCTTATATCACATGACTGCAGTCATTTCTAATATTAAGCTGTTGAAAAAATTCAAAATTCTTACAAAATCCTTCAATTTTCATCAAATTATTACAAAATATTTCCCTTATTTCAAGTGAAGATCCTGCTGGACTGATATCTATCACTTTTTGATTGGATATTGTCGGTTTCTTACATATTTTATATTTTATGTACAGTATACTGTATGTAGAAGTGTAAACTATATAATATTATAAATCCAATATTTTCCTGCATAAAATCTGTGGCCCACTTGAGATCAAACTGCTCCGTATTTGGCCCTTGAACTAAAATGAGTTTACCACCCCTGGTTTACTGTAAATGCTGACATGAACGTTGATCATGTGACCGTCAGATCAGATAAAATGACATTGTTGTGGTCTCTCTGTGATAATAGCTCCATCTCTGCTTTAAAGTGAGACGATTCATGGCACTTAGCCTGAGTTAGAGCTCAGGCTAACCCTAGAGCTAACAGTCTAGGTTGGGTTTATGTCATTTCACTGGCCAACGCACATTGGTCTATAAAAAATTCAGATTTTTTTTACCAATTGTTCCTTAATTATTTAATAGACACACTGTACATTTTTAGTTTGATCAGATTAATACTTTTTGAGATATGGACAATTTTAGGCTTATTTTTCTTCCATTTTCATCTTCCAATACGTCGGGAACTCCATCACATAGGAAAGGTAAATGTGGTATAGTAAAAAGCTCCACCTACTCTCTCAGAATATAGAAACAAATCTGCTATACATCCTATCTGGTGGACATGTCAGCTCCTCTAAATAGTCACAAAGTCAGTGTGTGTTTTTTTACTATTTTCATTAGCCCAAAACTGCATGTGGTAATGTGAGAAAAAACATCTGGTTTCTGTTTAAATTTATAGTATAAAAGTTACTCTTTCCTGGGATATAAAACATCTTTTGTCAATTGAATTATTAAGAAAGAATTAGTAAAAAAAAAAATCAGAATTTTTGGAGACTGAAGTGCGTGGGATGTAAATGGGTGAAAATGTTTTGAAATGACATGGAATGAACCTACGAGAGGTGCTGAGCTTCTCTCTGACTGCTCTACAGGGTTGCTGTGGTGGTCAGCAGTGCCAACATGGAGCTGGAGCTGGTCAGGCAGTGCATGGATCGAGCTCTGGTTCTGGACAACCGGGTCAGTAAGTTCTCCGTGCAGCTGGCAGAGTGGCCAGGAGACATGGCCAAGCTACTGGACTTCCTGTCCCGGGAGGACGTCAGGTATCGGATGGTCCCACCAACACTCCTCAAGCAGAATAAGTCCAACTTTTATTCTATGGTTTGTTTTTTCTCTTCACTCCAGGTTGTTGGACGTCTGCCATCGGCGACACAGTGACAAGTCAGAGCTGTTCAATGCAAGGGTAGGACACGATTTCTTTACCATTACTATCTAAAGTATCAGGAAAAAACAGAGCAAATCATGTACTGTAAGCCAGGGGTAGGGTGGACATTTTAGGACATTTTCAGGTCCAGGTGTGTCTCACCCATGGGGGATGATGGGGTTGCGACACACGCAAAAAATCCCATTACTTGGATTCATTGTCGAAAACGTATTGATCCAGTGAGATTGATTGAATGGTGATCAGCCAATTACAGCCAGACATTTGACGAAGCCGCCGTTCAGAGAAGGAAAACAAAAAGTTAACAGTGATGAGTAAAGTGAGTAACAGGTGGCAAGAAATGGTCCAAAAATGGCAAAAACGTGGCACGAAAAGAGTGAAAAGTGACTGAAATGGGCCTAAAGCGAAAGCAAAATGAGCTAAAATCTGAAAAAACAAAAAAGTGTCAGATCTTTGGGAAAACAAAGTTGGTCAAAGGAAAAGGTTAAAAAGGGTTAAGAATTTTCCTCTTTGAGGTTTTCTGGGGGAAAAATAATTAAAATAAAGACAAAAGAGCCAAATGTTGAGAATCGCTTTATCATGGTTTATAATGAATTCATTTAATAAATTAAATGGGAGTCGACGGTTGCCCTTAGAACTCCCTCACTATTAAAATGATTGGTCCATTAACATCTTGGAGACGAGGGGAAATGACAGCGTTGTGGTGCTGACCACACCAGTCACACCTGTGTATATTATATACTGTATGTCACACAGACGACTTTTAATAGAGGTTTACACAGACGTGTAAAGAGTACTGATATATCTACTCAAGTAAAAATAAATCATACATAAAATACTCAAGTACAAGTAAAAAGTAAATTAAAAAAATTGTCAAAATGTACAAATGTTTTTTTAAAAAAAAAAACAAACAAACAATTAATTCAATTTAAAATAAAACAAATTCTCAGACTCTAATTATGGATACATTTATGAACTCTAAAACTGAGAAAATAACCATTCAATGCTGTTTTGGTGCCATGCATTACGTTTAATCTGATTGGTCAACTATGATGTAATGCATTACGTTTAATCTGATTGGTCGGCTATGATGTGATACATTACGTTTAATCTGATTGGTCAGCTATGATGTAATGCATTACGTTAAATCTGATTGGTCGGCTATGATGTAATGCATTGCGTTTAATCTGATTGGTTGGCTATGATGTGATACATTATGTTTATTCTGATTGGTCGGCTATGATGTGATGCATTACGTTTAATCTGATTGGTCGGCTATGATGTGATGCATTACGTTTAATCTGATTGGTCGCCTATGATGTGATGCATTACGTTTAATCTGATTGGTCGGCTATGATGTGATACATTATGTTTAATCTGATTGGTCGTCTATGATGTAATGCAATACGTTTAATCTGATTGGTCGGCTATGATGTGATACATTATGTTTAATCTGATTGGTCGTCTATGATGTAATGCAATACGTTTAATCTGATTGGTCGGCTATGATGTGATACATTATGTTTAATCTGATTGGTCGTCTATGATGTAATGCAATACGTTTAATCTGATTGGTCGGCTATGATGTGATACATTATGTTTAATCTGATTGGTCGGCTATGATGTGAATTTTAAATCTGCAAAGATATGACTTTTAGGAGGATTTTATCCTAATCAAAGATGATTCTAAAGAGCTGATTTCTTCTTCTCACTAGTTCCAAACACTTCTACCCATAAGGTGAAGAGGTCAAAGGTGAACGTCAGGCCTTAATTCTAATACTTGACCCGTGCACGTGTGTGTGTGTGTGTGTGTGTGTGTGTGTGTGTGTGTGTGTGTGTGTGTGTGTGTGTGTGTGTGTGTGTGTGTGTGTGTGTGTGTGTGTGTGTTGACAGGTGGAGTGTGTGGTGGAAACCAGGGATAAGACACAGAGCGTTCAGCTGCGTAAGACGCTGAGCGAGCGTTACCCGTCCCTGTGCTGGCTGGACCGATGACCACACACACACACGCACACACACACTGACGCTACGCTAATTCTGCAGTTTGTACAGACACATGAGATTTTCCAAATAGAGATTTTAAAGGAAGCTCATGTTATTGTTCATGACATTCTTTACAGTATCTGTGTACGACTGTGCATATAGGCACATTGTTCTGTCCTTACACACACACTACACTATATAGGATATTTTCCTGTAAAGGTTGTTGTTAAAGTCTGTATATATTGTATTCTTCTGTTCAAACTGATCACATTGGTAGTGGCAGTAAATAAAACTGTGTAATGAACACATTTGAGTGAGAAAGTGAAATTGAGCAGCGTCAACAAAGGATTCACGATAATGGATTTTTGGCCAATAACCAATATGCTAACTTATGTTAATGCTAATGTTAGCTAATGCCAACTCATGCTAATGCTAGCTTCTGTTAACTCATGGTAATGCTAGATAATGCTAACGCTAACTGATGCTAATGCTAAACTAATGCAGTGCAACGCGGGCCACAGCCTACATCCTCACTGACATTTTCTTCAGGGAATACAAATATTGTAGTTTTCATGCGTAGTCCCTGGGTAGAAGCAAAGTGACAGCAGCTAACAGTGAGCAGACACTTCATCAAACGGCCCAAAAACATTTTTAAAATACAGCTAAAAACAATCAAACACCAACAGCAGGGAGTAAAAGTCCGCCCCCCTGTGTGACCCTTCTGTGTGGTGAGATTAAAACTTGAAGCTCTGGTCCGCAGTTTCCCGTAAATATCAAATATCACACAAACGGATTTATTTTTAAAACAGAAAAACTCTGCATGCCTGTTTTTTTCTGTTTTGATTTTCAATCAGTAAAAACAAACAATCACACTGTTTATTTGTTATTTTGATTTGGTTTTAAAACAGAATAACCAAAGAACATTTTCTTGATTCACACCAAAACCAATCCCAGGAAACACAGTTGTTGTTTGTATCAAAAGTAAATGTGAGTTCCCGCCAATACTGCGATAAAGAACTCTCCATCTTGCTTTGAGTTGAGGAATGCTTCTTCAGCTTTTCTACTTCACCATAAGGTTTAGTTTTTACTTAAATGTATGTGACCGTGCATCGCTTTGGCAAAAGTATGGCTATGTTTTCTTAAACGGTACGGTATAACAGCATCGGTTGGGGTCTATATGGAACAAGTATAAGTCTAATAATATTTAACACAGCTCTGCTAAGGTTAGACTTTACTCACAAACTACAGCTATTCTTCCAAAAACCTGAGGTATACAATCAGACACATGCAGTGCACAGATAATCCAACAGGGGGTGTCATTCAGTCATTGGAGAACCTTCCAGTGACACCACAAGATTGCCATGACTCAGGAGTTGGACACAGGTGATTTTTGAAGAAGAACTTTGCCAAGTTTGAAAAGGTTAAGGTAAGAAAAACATTATTATTTTTACTGAAACATCAATAGGAACAGTTCCTGAGTTGATGCAATGTGAAAATACTTAAAATTTCATAATCTATGTTTTAGTAAAACTGTGTTGAAAATGACGCATCAAATTTGATATAGCAGATACAGTATATAAGGTCATGTAACTCTAAATCAGCCAATTGCAATTTTATTGTATTTCATGCATTATATATATAACATCAAGCACCACACAGTCATTTTATTTTTAAATTACATAATTTGGTACATTCAGAGTAAAAAACTAGATATGTAACTTATGTATCATGATGATTGATGATGAGTTTGGTGTTGCCATGGTGCGATTGCTTGTAACTTCCTTTTGCTTATTGCTTTTCACTAAAAACTGACCAAATAAAATTCACAATCTGTTTTTGTGTGCGTGTGTTTTTAGATGGCAAATAAATACAGTGTTAAAGATGCTCTGAAAAGGATTATGGATGAGAATTCAAGTGACATGGAGCAGATAGGTGAAGATGATGATGAGGAGGAGGAAGAGGAATGGACTCCTACTGCAAAGAAAACCTAGATAGCTGTGATGATGAGGAAGAGGAAAACCTAGATAGCAGTGATGATGAGGAAGAGGAAAACCTAGATAGCAGTGATGATGAGGAAGAGGAAAACCTAGATAGCTGTGATGATGAGGAAAGGATGGCCTGGATCATTTCCCAACATGGGAAACCCGACAAAGATGCGAGCACTGCACAGGCCACTTTACTCGTGTATCAGAAATGCAGAGTACATCTTTGCCTGAACAAGGACGGAAACTTTTTCAAGCCTACCACCATGCAAAATAAAAAGGTTGTGAACCGCAAAATGAGTAAAAATAACTGAAATGTTATGTTTTCTATACTTCCACCCAGCCAGTTCCATTGGTGGACTTCTCATTACTGCACTTTTTGTTTGGCATTACAAATTTGTTGGATATGTTTGTGTTTTATTATGTTTTTGTTTGTTCAGGAAAAAAATGTTTGAGCATTGCGACCTGATGTATCAAATATGATACCCATATATGGAAAATGGCAATTGAAATTTTTTTTGTTTGTTTTGTTCAGAGGAACCAATAAAGAATCCAAGTTTAAAGAATTCAAATTTTCTGTCAATTATTTAATGGATCGGGCTTTACAGGGTTAAAATCACTGCTCCACCCCAGGCCAGAAAGCATTAATATATATAGTATACTGTACACTATAGTACAACCCCATTTTACATACTGCATTGAGATTTAGGGAAATACATACAAACTATTAAACTTCACGTTCTGATTTAGTTTAAAACAGCTCAGGTTCTTTTTAAAGTCAAAAACAACTTACCTCCAAATAACATAAGAAAATAGTTCTGAGAAAGAGAGAGATGATATAATAACCTCCGCCAAGTGTGGAAGGTTATGTTTTGCCCTGCATTTATCTGTCCGTCTGTCTGTCTGTTAATAAGATAACTAGAGAGGTTATGAACACATTTGGATGACAGGAAATGTTGATAATGGCACTAGGAACAGGTGATTACATTTTGGTGATGTTCTGAATTACCAAAAATTAGAAAATACCACATGTACAAATCACATTAAGCGTGGATGTGCCTGCTCCTTTAAGCGTGGTGGCTTATGGGTAATGTAGTAGTGGTAGGGAAGTGTGTGCTGTACTTTTAAATCACCAGGACAGCCGCCTGGACTACAGCCGATACTTATTTAATAAGAGCCTCAAAACACATGGATATAATGAAAAGAGTGGATGGACGGAGGCATAAACATGAGGACATTCACACAAACTTATTATAAATAAACACACACACACACACAGAACCTTCCCTACCCCCAGACCTAAATAGGGGTGAGTATTGGCAAGGATGTTGCAATACAATACGATACTTGGGTCACGATACGATGTTATCGCGATATTACACCCAGTTAATATGAAAATTAAACAAAGATGAAAAATCAAGTTGCTGTATGTGCTCGTCAGAAGATATTTATCATTCTGAGGACAAATTAAGTCAAAAATATTTGCTTCAAAACATCCTATTTATTATGTATTATTAGTGTTTTTGCACATTTTCACTTTAAAAAAAGAAAATGCAGTGTTACACACTACCATCATAAAATAAAGTGCACCAAATAACCATTGCAACACATTGAAAGCATTGTGACCACTGAAATATTGTACAAATACACAGAAATATTGATTAATAGCAATAATTATATATGTATAATTTATTTATTTTTAATAAAAAATAATAAAATAAAATAATAAAAAAAATTTTTTTTTAAATCGGCATCCAAAAAATCGTGATATATCGTGAAATTTATTTTTTTCACACCCCTAGACCTAAAGCGGAAATGAATGAATCCCAATAAACCGATTTTCTATGTAAACACAAAGCAGAACACTGTAGTTCCGAATAATTTAATTTGGAATAATTAATTCCGGATGTAACAGTGGCCAATGTGGGTGAAAATGAGCTACTTGGCAGATGTCTGCGCTCTCAGAGTGCTTTTCTAGTTTAAAATATAAAAAAAGTTAGGGTTAGAATTACATTGAAAAACACATTTGTATCAACCGCAGATGTTAAAATATGGAATAGTTTAACGGATTAAAAAAAAATGATCGACTTTAAAAAATATACAAATGAAAAACAGGATTTAAACAAATATAAAAGCTGAGGAGCAACATGTTGATCCAGGGCAGTAATGTCTGATTAATGTCTGGTTAATGTTTGGTTATAGTCTGATTAATGTCTGGAGTGAAGCGTTGAGCTGTGTATAATACACAGTAAGAATTGTAAAATGCAGAGAATAATATATAATAATATAATTGAAAAGATGTGGTATCTTTGGTATGGGTATAGCCAGAGCTTCATCCGTGCCAGGTCCTGCCGGAGCAAGATCCAGCTGCTCCCAGATTTTGACCGGCACTTATTTGATTGGATCCAGTATCTCATTTTTTTTTTTTCAGCATCTAATTTGCTTTTTGGTGTTTTGATTAAATGTTTAAGTATTATATTTGTACAACTGTGTCTTTTATTGAGTTGAAATCACTGGAAATTGTCATTGTAAACACAAAACTGAATGTAAAAACAGAGCATGAGTGAGGAAAAGAGGGGAAAGTCAGGCCACGCCCCCAAGCTACTAAATTATGATTTTGGGCTAAAATAGTTTCTGTGTCAGTTTGGAAGACGTAGAAAATGGCAAAAAAAAAGGCAGTTGATTTAAAGAGCTTTTTTAATCCAATAAGTGAAGCTCAACCTGAGGTAAAGGTTGTTTCTGTGGAAACCACAAAGCAGCAGCAGTTAGCATAGCTAGTAGCAGCAGTTAGCGTAGCTTGTAGCAGCAGTTAGCGTAGCTAGTAGCAGCAGTTAACGGAGCTAGTAGCAGCAGTTAGCTTTGCTAGTAGTAGCAGTTAGCGTAGCTAGTAGCAGCAGTTAGCTTAGCTAGTAGTAGCAGTTAACATAGCTAGTAGAAGCAGTTAGCATAGCTAGCAGCAGCAGTTAGCGTAGATAGTAGTAGCAGTTGGAGTAGCTAGTAGCAGCAGTTAGCGTTGCTAACAGCAGCAGTTAGCGTAGCTAGTAGTAGCAGTTAGCGTAGCTAGTAGCAACAGTTAGCGTAGCTAGTAGCAGCAGTTAGCATAGCTAGTAGCAGTAGTTAGCTATGCTAACAGCAGCAGTTGGCGTAGCTAGTAGTAGCAGTTGGCGTAGCAAGTAACCACAGGTAGCATAGCTAATAGTAGCAGTTAGTGTAGCTAGCAGCAGCAGTTAGCATAGCTAATAGTAGCAGTTAGCGTAGCGAGAAGCATAGGTTCATGAAAGATATGGCAGGCCTCAGCTGTGGAATATGTAAAAAAGTTTCCATTATATAAAATTTTCCACGGCTGTTATAAAACAAATAAAAGGTAAGCACACATTTTATTTTCATTTTCTGCTGTGCTTAAGGTGGCCATATGTCCGGCTTTAAGACGGACCGTCCGGTTTTTAAAAGGTCTGTCCGTCTTCCGGCGCAGCCTTAAGCCGGACGTCCATTTGTCCTCCTTTTGACATAATCTTTTTTTCTCCCATCTCATATGGTCTCTAATGTAAAGTAAATGTGCCTGAACAAAAATAACTCAAACAATAAATAATAAAAAACACTACATACAATTATGCTTCCCCTTAAGAGGTATTTGTGGCAGTTTATTGGATGAAATTGGCGTAAAATAAATATAGGACATTTGATTGGTTAACAGTGCTGAACGTAATGAAATTAGCCATGTGGACGTCGTTGACGTCAGGTCAGCCAGACAACGTGAAGCCACCCTGTCCACCTGCAGTCTGCAAAAATGCCTAAAAGAAAAACTACATTTAATCCTGAATGGACAAAGGAATATGGATTCATCTCCAAAAGTAGGAAGGATGACTGCCATGCATATTGTACGCTGTGTCGTTGTGATGTGGACGTAAGCAGCAAAGGTAAAGGTGCCCTCGATCGACATGCTAGCACAGACAAGCACAAGAGCAACAATCAAAGCACGGGCACCTCTTCACTTTTTTCCTTTTTCTGTGAAGCCACATCTCCCCAGGATGAGAAAATATGTGGACTACATAAAAGAAAACGAACTGCACTATTCTCTGGTGACTGATGCCTCAAATAAAGGTACGACCAAGTGTTTCCCTATTGTCTTAAGATATTTTCACTTTGTGGAGGGCGTGCAGCATGCTCTGCTTGATTTTTACAGTGACGGCAACGAGACATCGGAAGCTATAACAAATCAGCTGCTGGCAAAACTTGAGCTGTCTGGTCTGGATTTGCAAAAAATGTCAGCATATACAGCAGACAACGCCAGCGTTAACTATGGAAAACACAAGTGTTTATCAGAAGCTAAAAGTTGCTCAAAACGAGGTGCTTGCTGCAAACTGTTTAGCACACATTCTGCACAATGCCACAAGATATGCAGCTGGAAACCTGGATCTGGATATTGAAAATGTAGCCATTTTAGCATCTCAGCCAGTAGAACAGCGCAGCTGAGGGAGTTTTGTGAGTTTGTGGAGGTGGATGAGTGCAACCTGCTGCAGCACGTCATCACAAGGTGGCTGTCTCTGCTGCCGTCCATCGACCGAATGCTGAAGTGCTGGAAGCTCCTGACCAGCTGTTTTCAGAGCCTGGGTGATGAAGAATGTCCAAAGATTTTATGGAAGTGCTTTGCAGAGGACCGCACTGAAGTGTCCGAGATGTACCTCCTCTTCCTCAGTCACATTCTGAAGGTGTTCTCGGACTGCATTGAGGCACTTGAGGCCAAATCATTCAGCATAACTTCTGTTTTTAAAGTGATGACTGAACTTAAAGGTTAAACTTAAGAGGAGGCTGAAGGAGCATTTTTTTGGCTTTGCTGTAAACAGCAGACTTAAACAGCTAAATCCTGATTAGGCAAATAAATGTGAGGCTGATTTTATTCAGTTCTATGAAAGAGCAAAGAAATATGTGAGTGAAAGGTATGACTTCTCTGAGAACAGCTTTCACAGCAAAATGTCAAAGCTTAGCCTTACAACTGCTGTGTCTTTTGAAGAGTACAGTGATGCAGTTCAGGCCTGCAAACTGAAAAACATTGATATGGATGGACTCTATGAGGAATACAGCATGGTGGAAGCTGTTCTCAGCTCCCCAGAAATGGAAGGTTGCCACAGTGAGGAGCGGTATCTGAAGCTGTTTTCCAAAGCAGATGTCCCACTGGTGAACCTGAGGAAAGTCAGCACCTACATCTTCTCCATTCCATGCAGCAATGCACATACAGAACGTGTCTTTTCAATGATGACCACAGCATGGAGAAATGAGAGAAATCGTCTCGATGTGGAAAGTGTCAAGGCAGAACTGCAAATTTGTGTCAACTTCATGTTGGAGTGCACAGACATTTCTCTCAAACAAAAAACTCTTGGAAGCAGCCAGGAAAGGCTAGAAATATAAAAAGTAGACCTTCACATCTTTGGTGAGTACAACAAAGTTATACTATGTGATCATTTTGATATTATTTTTTAGTTTTTATCTGAGCTTTGTTGAGTTTTGAAAAGTGTCCTTTTTGGTGTTATGGAAATGGCCACCCTAGCTGCGCTGCCGATTCATTATATATATATAAATATAAAAACAAGAAACAATTCTAATCAGTTCCATAACTCAAAGTATATTTTTACTCAACGTAAAAATGAAGATATTGAGGTTTTACAGCAGAGGGTGGTAACAGCATTTAGAAACACAGATGAATAGTCAGCAAAACGGTTAAATTAAACGCACAATGTGTACAGGCGCCACTGCTGAAACATAGATTTAACAGCTGATGTGCTCCGTCATAGGTGATTGTCCGTGCTTCTTTAACGCTGACTCGTCATTCTTTTATTAAACATTTAGGTTAATTGGTTGTTTGTGTTCATGTGACATTATTGGTCTATTTAGTTAACAAAAGGCAATTTATTCTGTGACATTTTTGTCTCTGTCTTACTGCCAGAGCAACACCCAGTGTTTGTATATATACTGTATATATATATGTATAAATGAGTTTACAACTGAAAACAGTAAGAATTGTAAAACGCAGTGAATAATATGTAATAATATAACTGAAAAGATATGGTATATTTGGTATGGGTAAAGCAATGTACAATGTTATTATTGTGTGCATGTGTATATAAGTAGCTTCATTTATAATTAGAACTTGTATCTGGTAGTTAAAAATATTACTGTATGTACATTATTTATGTATATAGATGTATGTGTATATACACATATGTAGCTAATAGATAAAGTGGTTGTACTGGTTATAAGAGGGGGTAGGATTAAATAAGTCAGACTTATTCCTAATCCTTTTTTAAACCTACAGTATAAATGTTTGAAATCTCTCTTTGTGTTTTTCACTTGTTTTGGAAACAACTTGTTTGTGACATTCTTTTTATTTTATATGTATTGTTTTTTGTTTTTACGTGTTCAACAATAAATAAATCAATATTAAATCAATACGTTTGTCTGACCTGTGAGATTATTAGCATGTTAGTGATAGCATGCTAATTGGTTTCAATGTTAAATTCTTCTTGAAAAATTTAAACTAACATAATAAAAAACATTATTAAAAAAACAAACATTGGTTGCGCAGTTTGTTTATTCCCAGCATGTTATTATAAAAAATTTAAACTAACATTATAAAAAAAACAAACATTGGTTGCGCAGTTTGTTTATTCCCAGCATGTTATTATAACGGTTTACCTCATTATGATACATCTCACTGTAAAAAGGATATTTCTAGTTTGCACAGCAACAAATTAGCATGTTAGTGTTAGCATTAGCATCACGTATGAAGGTAGTCGTCAGTATAAAAGAGGAGACAAAGCTCAGAGGCACATCTTGGTTTTTGAAATAAGAACACAAAGTTATTTTCTTCATATAGTTTCTCTCTTTTTAAACAAATAATGCTTTAAACCTGTGGAAACATGTGAACAGCATTCAGCTCTGAGTATTGTAAACATTAGAGTTGGTCCACCATAAAAGCGGGTTTCATTATTAAATATGATGTAAAATACTGTATTTCACAGTAATCAGGAGGAATAAGCACCTTATAGAGTAAATAAAACTCAAAGGTAATGAAGTGATGAAGGTGAGTTACTGATGTTTGGGACGTTCAGGGTTGAACTTTAGCAACAGGCCGAGGGAGGCCACGCCAAACAGAAAGGTCTGGAAGAACCAGAGGCAGCGGGAGCTCACGCTGGTGATGCCTTTCACACTGCATGGAAACAGGAAACAGGAAGTGAGTCAGACCTGTGAGATACCTGGGCTGCGTCCGAATAGTCCCTCCTATCTCCTTTCCCATAACCCAGTGGATGACGTCACAAGCTTAAGGAAAGGTGTTGGGAAAGGAGTTATGTAAAGGCCATCACGTTTGCTTTGACAATGAGACACTTCCACTAGGTGACTTAATAATCTGAGGTTAGTGACGTCTGCTGTGGATAAAAACTACAAATTTTCGGTATAACACTCTCCTCTGATATAATCTCAAATCACACGGTTTGAATATAAATCAGGTTACCATGGCTACGAGGAACAAAAGTGAAAAGAACGTCACATTGAGAATCACACTCACTAATATGAATTACATTGAATAAAACATAATGTGGCTAAAAATGTCTGATCACTTTTCATTGAACCACACAGTGTCTGTTTTATGTCAGTTATAATCTGATCATATGTCTGCATATCATAATATATGGGTTTTAGATTATTTATTTAACGTTGTTCAACGCATATTATTGCATTTGTACGGTCCAATTCTCTAAAAGCAAAAGAAAAGAGGCTCAATGCTTCCTTTATAACCTCCTCTAGCCTAGGAAACACTGATACATCCTTTACCAAAGGAGAACACATAATGCTGACCCACAATTCATTGCGGCGACAACATTTAAAGGGACCTGATCATCAGAGCGTTCACGAAAAACTCACAATGACCGACAAGGGACTGGGATCATGTAAATTACCAATGCAATAATATGCCTTGAACAACTTTAAATAATCTAAAACCCATGTATTAGTTTTAGTATTAGTATTAGTATTAGTATTAGTATTAGTATTAGTATTAGTATTAGTATACTCTGTGGTTGTAGAAAAGCGGATCAGAGACATTTTAGTCACATTATGTTTTATTCAACATAATTACTTCACCTAGGAATGCTTTGTGTGGTTGTACATGTGTATGTCTACAACGTTATGTAGGCCTATATCTGGCATAAATGTAACAATTTCATAAAATCATACTTATTTTGGATTAATATTGATTAGTGAGTGAAAGGTGAGTGTGAACAACCATTCTCAATGTGACATTCTTTCTAGGCTTTACACCGATCTGATCGCCTATATGGGATCGGCCAATATTTTTCATTTTAGGCAAATAATGTGATCGGCTATAATGTCTTAATTCGCCGATCCGTTCATTGATGTCATTGTTGTGATGAAACTTTCTGTAGATGCTCCCACCGCATTGTTTTATTTGTCTCATTTACACCAAAGAGTTGTTTACTCTACGTGACACGACTTTATTTCAGTCATTTGTGCAAAAAGGTGAAAACCTATAGCCTGGCGAAGCCACACCCACTTCCACAGTTTTTGTAAGAAAGTGGATCTGGTGATGCCGCTGGTTCTGCTCATGTCCTCAATCCAGAATAGATCGAGCCAATAAGAGCCGAACAGGGAAAAACGTGATAAAAACACGGGGGTCAGTGAGAGCAGTAGCTATAGATGAGATTTATAACACACATAAAAACTTTAAATCAGGCGTAGAAAAATGGTAAACTTGACCAGACCCAGGTGGATTGTAAAGAATGCTGTGCTGCTCAACCTTACACAAACTGAGGGGCTCACTCATATCGATATGGCGCCGCTGCTCCCGCCCCCATCTCTGCCCCCACCCTGAGGAAGATTGGAATCAGAGTTCCAGCAAAACTGGTGAGAAAAATATCAGAAATAACTTTGTCCAAGGTGGTACTCTGGCAGCTCCCTCTACCTGAGATAAAGACATAACTGACCTTAGATCTGTTTTCAAAAGTGTATTTTATTTATTTTAATTTCATTTTATTCTTTAGTTTGTCGTATAGACATGAAGTATGACTGTTAAATAATAGTTTTCATCTTTCTTTGCACAAGCAGCTGTGAAAGACCTAATAGTGAAAGGTTATTATTATTCAAATTATTAATTATAAACATTATAAATGTTGATGCTAATGTCTCAGCCTAATACCTGCTGAACAGTTCATATTAGTATCTGTGTAACAGACAGGAATATAGACATTATCCTATTGAAAGTGTCACTTTAAGTCACTCATTGAGAGTGATGATGTCACTGTTCAGTGTTCTAAATGTGAGGAACCACTTCCTGTTCCTTATGTTGAATCTGGTTCTAAATCCCAACGCTGCTTGTTTCTGTTGTGCTTTTTAAGAAGCTAAAATAAGTTACATGAAGTGATACATAGAGAGATACTAGTAGAAGTAAATTTGCTGCTTAAAAGAAATACAATACATCCTTTGGTACCATACTGAATTGCATCATGTTGAATCACATCATATCACATTGTGTAGAATTGAATCGCCATCAAATAAATATCAAACGTATCGAGTTGTTGTCAGTGATGGAGATTCACATGCCTAATTCAGACTGCTGGAAAATTGGGAAAATGTAAAAAAAAAAAACAAAAAACAATTTCAAATATGGGCAGCTTGAATTGGTTTTGGCCCGCGAGCCCCAAATTGGACGTAAAGCCTAGTTGTTTCAGTTTGACTTTTGTTCCTCGTAGCCTGATAGCCTCTTTTCCTTTGATTTAGATTCAAACATCAGCAGTTAGAGGGAAAGAGTTACACATGCTTTTAGTCCATGTGTAGTTTTTCACAACGGCAGACGTCACCAACGTTCACCGCCGTCGGATTATTATGTCACCTAGTGGAAGTGCATCTGATTGTCAAAACAAACGTGATTTGTTTTCCAAACTCCTTCAGGATATCTCCTAACACCTTTCCTTAACCCGTGATGTCATCCATGGGGTTAAGGAAAAGTAGATATGAAAGGAGATAGGAGGGAATATTCAGACGTAGCCCAGCTCAAAGCTCTCACCTGCACACGACCAATGAAATGAGAGCCTCGGCCAGGTGGACGACCCAGGTCCACATCCACCTAAAAAAACAAACAAAAAGAAAAAAACTGCTTTAATGAAACTGCCACCATCTTTGAGAAAAAAAACATCGAAAACTTATTTAAATAGTTTGGATAATAATTAATTATATTGAGGAATTGATTCATATTTCTATGATCCAACTAAAGCTGTCCTTCCTGACACATTTCAATCTAAAATCATTTTAAAAGGTAATACATTTCATTTATTTAATGGATTTGAGCACAGCAGACTTTATTTGGATGTGTTTTAAAAGTTCCTTTATTATTAAAGACGTTACTGTCTGTGACGTCGTGCTGCAGCAAACAAACAAAACGGAGAAGCCAGCGAGCGAGAAATTGATCAATAATCCAATTCTGGGTCCATTGTGTGAAACACTTTGTCTTTATCACAGACAGATATTCTAAAGCTATGGTTCACTGTGTCCAATGTCCAAATAAAATGTGAGTATATTTGACAATAAACGTTGTTTACTTGTTTATCTCCATCATTAATTTATAGATGATTCTATTACAATGAACAGGAATCAATGAAAGCTCACCTGTGCTGTCCAGTATTCAGGGATTTATTTCACTCACTGTACACACTACTATTTTAGATGAAAAGTGGCAGAATTCATTTAAAATCACTGAATCATTTTGGATCAAATCCTTATAAATGAACAAATAACATCCATGTTGAATAACAAATTGTTACACCCCTAACAATAATTACTACAGACTTTAAACATGTGATACTCGCTGTAAAAATCACTAAAAACACAATCTGATATGAGCTCTGAAATGTGCCATTCATCAAAGAAATACTGATTTAACATGATTTGGTTAAAATAATCCATCTGACTACTAGTACTACTAGTGAATCTTTTGTTCTCACTAGTACTACTAGTGAATATTTTGTTCTCACTAGTACTACTAGTGAATCTTTTGTTTTCACTAGTACTACTAGTGAACTAAAACAGTCTACCAGTACTACTAGTGAACTAAAACAGTCTACTAGTACTTTTAGTGAACTAAAACAGTCTACTAGTACTACTAGTGAACTAAAACAGTCTACTAGTGAACTAAAACAGTCTACTAGTACTACTAGTGAACTAAAACAGTCTACTAGTGAACTAAAACAGTCTACTAGTACTACTAGTGAACTAAAACAGTCTACTAGTGAACTGAAACAGTCTACTAGTACTACTAGTGAACTAAAACAGTCTACTAGTACTACTAGTGAATCTTTTGTTTTCACTAGTACTACTAGTGAACTAAAACAGTCTACCAGTACTACTAGTGAACTAAAACAGTCTACTAGTACTTTTAGTGAACTAAAACAGTCTACTAGTACTACTAGTGAACTAAAACAGTCTACTACTGAACTAAAACAGTCTACTAGTACTACTAGTGAACTAAAACAGTCTACTAGTGAACTGAAACAGTCTACTAGTACTACTAGTGAATCTTTTGTTTTCACTAGTACTACTAGTGAACTAAAACAGTCTACTAGTACTACTAGTGAATCTTTTGTTTTCACTAGTACTACTAGTGAACTAAAACAGTCTACTAGTACTACTAGTGAACTAAAACAGTCTACTAGTACTACTAGTGAATCTTTTGTTTTCACTAGTACTACTAGTGAACTAAAACAGTCTACTAGTACTACTAGTGAATCTTTTGTTTTCACTAGTACTACTAGTGAACTAAAACAGTCTACCAGTACTACGAGTGAACTAAAACAGTCTACTAGTGAACTAAAACAGTCTACTAGTACTACTAGTGAACTAAAACAGTCTACTAGTGAACTAAAACAGTCTACTAGTGAACTAAAACAGTCTACTAGTGAACTAAAACAGTCTACTAGTACTACTAGTGAACTAAAACAGTCTACTAGTGAACTAAAACAGTCTACTAGTACTACTAGTGAACTAAAACAGTCTACTAGTACTACTAGTGAACTAAAACAGTCTACTAGTACTACTAGTGAACTAAAACAGTCTACTAGTACTACTAGTGAACTAAAACAGTCTACTAGTGAACTAAAACAGTCTACTAGTGAACTAAAACAGTCTACTAGTGAACTAAAACAGTCTACTAGTACTACTAGTGAACTAAAACAGTCTACTAGTACTACTAGTGAATCTTTTGTTTTCACTAGTACTACTAGTGAACTAAAACAGTCTACCAGTACTACTAGTGAACTAAAACAGTCTACTAGTACTACTAGTGAACTAAAACAGTCTACTAGTGAACTAAAACAGTCTACTAGTACTACTAGTGAACTAAAACAGTCTACTAGTACTACTAGTGAACTAAAACAGTCTACTAGTACTACTAGTGAACTAAAACAGTCTACTAGTACTACTAGTGAATCTGTTTTCTTCACTAGTACTACTAGTGAGATTTTGAGTGTATATTGAAAAGCTGTTGAGCATAAATTTGATATCAGTGATAACAGCCGTAGTTAAGCTCTACTAGTGCTCATGCAGTTACATGCCTCAGGTTCCTGACACGCCCACCGCGCGTAAGGAGATCAAAAGCGCGTAGTCTGTCATTGAAGGAGGTCTGAAGGAAAGGAGGCGGACTGGGCCATGATGTCATTATTTTTGGGCTGTCTAGAAATCACAGAGTTTTCCTAACGCCTGTAAATGTCATTGAAACCCGTGAAAATGATAAAGCGCACTTTTAATTTGAAACACCTTTGTTGATAAACAATGTAACAGGTTGATTTGATCAGATTATTGAGTGTGAGGATCGGACACATTTTTCTGTCTGTGCCACAGTTCAAATCTCTCTTTTCCCCCTTCACACTAACGACAGATTAATTTGTTCGTTTGTTTGTGTGGAAATCCTGATTTTATAAACTTCAGCTGAACAGCTCCGTGATATGAGAAGAGATTTGTCTCAAAAATATTCACAATTTTCACATGTATTTTTCAAATCCACAAATATATTTACAATTTCCATGTGTTTTTATTTTTTAAATTTTACCGTGGTTTTTTTTTTTTTAGATTTTCACCTGTTTTTTTTAGATTTTACCGTGTTTTTTTTTTTTAGATTGTCACGTGTTTTTTTTTTTTTTTTAGATTTTCACATTTTTTTCAGATCTACAAATACATCCCTGATTCACGTGTTTTTCTCATGTATGTGTGTATTTATCATGAATTATGATGTGTAAATCTTCAATTGTGCTTGTGGATTGAGCAAAGTGCGTTTGTGGATCGGCCCGTGTGTGAATTCATTTTTGAGACAAACGTAGTAATTATTTTATCGTTTATGATTTATCGTCAAAAACATTCTCACCGGTAAGAATATGTCATCCCACGATATAAACGATAAAATCCCATGTCTGAAATTAGCGAGGGCCACGAGCTGTTTGTCCCTCAATTTAGCCAAGAATGCCCCAAAAAAACGTGTTCCACAGGACAAAACTGCCTCTGTTTGTTGTCAACTTATTATTCTCTGGAGCAGAACGTTGTTTACGGAAGCTCTGACGTGCACCGCCACCGCCCCCTTCACACACCACTGTCTGTCTGTGTGTGTGTGAGGTGATCGTCACGGCTACCAGAAGCTACCGTGCTGTGATACATCATGGACCACTACTTGGTTAAAACCAGATAACCATCCAACAAAGTGAACCAATCCAAGTTCCTCCATCAGATCCACCCAAAGTTCCACAAACGCAGGGACAGAGATGTAGCCTGTAGCAACCTGTAGCAATGATTATGAACTGGAAGCTCAACTAAAGCTAACTATGCTAAGCTAACCCACCAACATACAGACTGAGCTAAGAGCTAACGCTAACCACTCCATATAAGGAATAATAGACCAAATAAAATGAACAAGTTTTACTGTCATAAAACCACAGAACTATTGATTTGTTATTGGTCAGATTTAACACTTGTATGGAAGAATAAAATACTAATAATTCGTCCCAATTTGTGAAACGCAATATTTTTAAATAATATTTCACGTGTTCACAGACAAAGCTGGTCCCATTAGACTAATGTAACTATTGAGATTATTACACATAAATATACTGAATGATTAAATCATCAGCTTGATCTGGTTTAATTATAGGAAATCAGAGAAATATTTATTAACCATAACTTTATGTAACTCATAAGATGAATGAAACAAGATTAAGCAGCAGTAAAAACACTGATGGAGTTATTTTTGCCTTTTTTTTTTTTTACAAAATAATTTTATTTCAAACGAGGAAATAAATGAATTACATACAATAATACTAATAGAGTGACCCACATGCATAAATAAATTCCATAAAATATCAGCTCAACTCTATGAGTCAGCAGATATTGTAGCCTTTTTAATGTGTCTAATGTTGATGTATTAACATTTATTTGTGTTTGTAAAGAACCTGTTCACACTAAGTTGTGAATTTTTTATTATTACATTTTATTTATAGTTTTTATTTATCGTGATTTTTATCGTTATCGTGATAAATACCAGAAATTATCGGGATAATTTTTTTTGTCAATATCACCCATCGCTAGTAAGTACCGTCTAGATAATTTCATATGCTTTTTTATATGTGGAACAGCGGGCTCTCATAAACCACTAAATGTGTCTCAAACATTGGTTTCCTAAAGTTTTATCTACAAATTCAAAACAATGTGTGCAAACTGTAAATTATTTAAAAAGAAAGTATTATGACTTGAATTGTAAATAAATAGGGTCTCCTTTGTACATTGTAGCTAAATATTGTCTCCTATTGACAGAAGTGTGATAAAATGGCCTCTACAGCATAAAATAATCCTGTTTAAATCAATTACAAAAAAAAACCTAAAAAGGAACTACGAACATTTCCCAACAGTTTTTAATCAATTGTTTAATCTCTCCGAGTACCCCCTGCAATATGCTCATGTACCCCTAGGGGTAAACGTACCTCAGTTTGGGAATCGCTGGTGTAGAGCACCACCATCCACTAGGGGGCAGTAATGAGGCATCTGCTAATCACGTCACCACAATCACCACAGTCTAAAACAATACATTTTCAATGTCTCGTATTTCTTTTTTTTCTGTTTTTTTTAATAGTATGTGGCCCCTAAAGAGGAAATAAAATAAGTGTGAAACTTGACTTGGTTTTTTAACGCACAAATCTCTGCTCAGTACAGTTTTCCAGTGCTGTTTGCATTTTTTGATCTTTGTCTTTATTGTTTTTTTGACTTGGTTGTGTCAGTGTGTGTGTGTGTTTGTGTGTGTGTATATACACACATTATTCTTCCTTTGATCTTAGCCCCTTGCATTGTTTTGAAATATTTTCTGTTTACTGCTTATTGTTGTCACTGGCAGCCCGTTCTAAACGACATAATGTATAACCCCACTATACAGCTGTTGTATGCTGTCATATCTATATTTGTGTTATTAAATACATTAAAAAGAAAGAAAAAAAAACAATTACTGCAGTTTTTCTGATTATAATACAACACTTGGTTTAACAACAAATATTTTATCATATTTTTAATACATTTTTATTAAACATTAAAAAATGTTTGATGACACTTCTCTTGATGCATGTGATGATATATTTTATATAACACAGAGTAAAAATGGCATAAGTCCCCAGTGCACCAGTTTGGCCCAATAAATGATCCTCACCACACAGAGAATCAGATATTAATAATTTACCAATAAACTAATCAGGCTGCACTTCAAGTATGACAAAAAGAAGGAAATAAAAAAGGATACCTTCTAAAACTCTTTTAGTGTTAATGAATTATTAAAACCAGAATCTTTAAATTGATTAAATAGATTTTTAATTTTTTTAAATTTTTTTAATAAAAACTCATTAAAATTATGAAAAAGTATTTTTTGACAGGTGGAGGAGTTCAAGTACCTCGGGGTCTTGTTCACGAGTGAGGGAAGGATGGAGCGAGAGATCGACAGGCGGATTGGTGCGGCGTCTGCAGTGATGCGGAGTCTGCACCAGTCCGTCATTGTAAAAAGGGAGCTGAGCCAAAAAGCGAAGCTCTCGATTTACAGGTCGGTCTACGTTCCAACCCTCACCTACGGTCATGACCCAAAGTTCATGACCGAAAGAACAAGATCACGGGTACAAGCGGCCGAAATGAGTTTCCTCCGTAGGGTGGCTCGGGCACCTAATTAGGATGCCCCCTGAAAGCCTCCCTAGTGAGGCGTTCAGGGCACGTCCCTCCGGAAGGAGGCCCCGGGGAAGACCCAGGACACGCTGGAGAGACTATGTCTCTCGGCTGGCCTGGGAACGTCTCGGGGTCCCCCCGGAAGAGCTGGAGGAAGTGGCCGGGGAGAGGGAAATCTGGGCCTCCCTACTGAGGATGCTGTCCCCGCGACCCGGAAACGGCTAAGTGGGAGAAGATGGATGGATGGGTGGATTTTTTGACAAAGCAAGTGTTGTAGTGTGAGCAACAGAACTCCTTTGATGGTTGAATAGAGTTATGTCATTAGTATACAGTACATTAGAGTGAAATTAATAAACTGTATTACTAATAAAAATCCATACACATGAATAAAAAGTATTTTTTCTCAAATCAAGTGTTATACTATGATCAGCAGGAGACAAAGGAAGGCTGCAGTGATTGTGGTGACACTGCAGTGAATACCAATAACGTTATTAGACATTCTTGTGGCACGTGTTTTTGTGTTGTAAATGCCTCATTACTGCCCCCTAGTGGATGGTGGTGCTCTACACACATGGATCAGCAGGTGTGTGTGTGTGTGTGTGTGTGTGTGTGTGTGTGTGTGTGTGTGTGTGTGTGTGTGTGTGTGTGTGCGTGTGTGTGTGAAGCTGCGTTATGATTGTCTTAAAAATTCATTCACACACGGGCCGATCCACAAACTTTACACAATTGAATTGCAACACATGATAATTCATGATAAATACACACACATAAATGAGAAAACACGTGTAAATCATGGATGTATTTGAGGATCTGAAAAACATGTGAAAATCTAAAAAATACATGTAAAAATAGTAAATATATTTGTGGAGTTAAAAAAACACATGTGGAAATTGTGGATCTATTTGTTAATATTTTTGAGACAAATCTCTCCCCATACTGTGACGCTGCTCCCACCGTGCTCCCAGGAAAAGGAGTGGATGAATAAATTATAATGCAATGTAACGCATGTTCCGTCTAGAACTGGTAAATGTGAACATATCATAAATGCTGATGGCCAATCTTTTGGCGTGCTTGTACTACAATGTGTGCTGTTGGGATTCACTTTTCGTAACAAAATAAAGTTTTTAAAGGCTTTATGTAAGAAATAAATTATAACTATGATGCTGTAATTTTAGCTTTTGGCTTTAAAGAGTGGCACTGCTTACTTACAGCAACTATAAACATAGGAAATGAGGACTATTGGACTGGGATGACACCAGTACGGAGGACTGGGACGACGCTACTGTGATGATGGAAACTGCAGAAAAAGGTTGAAAATCTTACATTTTGTACAGAACGTGGGAGTAGTTGTCCACCAGGTAAGAGCAGAAGCTTCCAAACAGTCCCAGATAACTGAGGGGGAGTTTCTCTGGTACGTACACGATGCACTGGGAAAACAGGAGCCTTCAGTCAAACACCCCCCATGCACCATGATAATGCAACAACACAAAACAAAGAAGTCAGTGTGTGACAGTCCAATGATGTCATTGAATTCAGGGTGACTACAGGTAGGAAGAAGTTAGATTTTACATTTTTTAAAAACCAGCAGTCACCCTGGAATTGTAATTGAACATGGGTAATTTAAAATGGAAATGTAATTGAAAAATGTACCTGTAATTGACCCCAACCCTGATGTGGGCAAAGACAGAACAGCTTAAATTCATGTTATATGAAACTGTGTCTATATAAACTCAACATGTGCATAAGCATTAACTCATGCTGGTTGTAGTGTTAGCAAACAGGCTAACCACGTAATGTGTGTCAAGCTGCTGCTGCCTGTTGGGCAGTTAAGTTACCTCATTTAGATTTAACACTTGGATTTAGATATAACATTTAGATTCAACATTTAACATTTAGATTTAACTTTGACATTATATTTTTACAAGAAAGAAATATCACAAATTTCACAAATATTTCTGTAAATCTGGTCAAAAGTAACAAAAACCACTACATACTGTAAATGTGGTTTGTTGCTAATTTTTTTTAGCATGTGCTACTCTACAATTGGTCCCCATAGGGTTGACATGAAGAGAAGCTTTGAGTGTGAGGTTACTGGTTTGAACTGGATACTCTGTGGTGGAAATAATGAAGTGGATGACTTTACACCAGAGGCTCTTTGTAGCCGTAAACAAAGAGCTGCTTTACTAGCAAACACACAGCAACACTTTGACACAGTTTCATGGATGATTATCAGTGATGTGAAACTAAAACAGGGATTTTCATCTGTATTTCTCGTGACTGACTGAATGTGTGTTCCAGTGGATTCAGGAGAGTCTATCAAAGTCCACCTGTGTGTGACCTGTTGTTGCATCAGCAGGTATTTCAACAAAGGCCAGACGCTGCCAGCACACAAAAGATCATTGTTCCCACAGTTCTGGGTCGTTCCATGTCACTTCAACTCATTTTCACAACATCCCACGCACTTCGGTCTAAAAAAGTCTGAGATTTTTACCAATTGTTCGAGTGTAAATGCGCGATGTCGTGCCACACCAGGTATGTGAGATATTACCGTGTCAAGTTGGGACTTGATTTTTTTTAAAAAAAGGTTCATTTTGGGTTTTTTAATGAGTAATCCATGAATTTTCCTTCCATTTTCTGCGATCACAGAAAAGCAGAGGCTCTAAATTACTAAACCCCAAACCCACTTGTCTCTGCTTAATATATGTTTATTAATCCTAGTCCCACTTTTCACATTTTAGTTAAAGTATTTTAATGTTAAGTATTTAGTTGTAAAATGTCAAAGTTACTGGCCTCTAATGGTTAAACGCTGCTATTACAACTGAATTTTTCTATTGGCTGAAACAGATTCTTTGGATTCCCCTTCGTCATCAACTTTCACTGTTGACCCCGCCCCTCTTATAAAAGCTGAGAGGAGGGTTTCCTCCAATCACAGCCCTCAGTGAGCACTGATTGACAGCCAATGAGGAAGTCCACTGTGTTCTGTGTGAAACAACACCGCTGTTTTTGATTCTGGTCTAATCAGAGGGTTCATCAAACTGTGTGTGTGTATTTACAGACACATCTATGCAATGTGTGTATTCCTGTCTGTCTCAGTGTGTGTGCAGACGTGTGTGTACGTCTCATCGCTGTGTGTGTGAGGTGATGGGAGATCAGGGCTGTGTGTGAGCTTCACGTCATGATTGTGTGTGTCTGTAGTTGTAGTGATGCATCTCAACTGTGAACTCACTATGTGTATGTGTGTGTGTGTACAGACACATCAGTGTGTATTACCGTCTGTCTGTGCACAATTTGAATTTCCCCCCGAGTGGCAGGTCAGCAGAAAGCAGGGGTTTAGTTAGTCTTTAAGTGTCCTATGAAAGTAGTTTTCTAGTTCGAGCACTACAGTCCCCTCCAAAAGTATTGGAACAGCAAAGTCAGTTACTTTGTTTTTGTTATAAACTGAAGACATTTGGGTTTCAGATCAAACCATGATTATGAGACAAAAGTTCAGAATTCCAGCTTTTATTACACTAGTACAGTGCCCGTCGGAAGTATGTATTCATGTGGGAGCATAAGGGGTATATTTGCGGGTGCAAAATGTGGGTGCAATTTTCCTGGTTTAATTCTATGGGACATGTGCATGACTTCATCATCACTTTTATATTTTTTGTACGGTGTATTTTTCTGTAACGTATGTTTATTGGAGTCATGTGTATTTGTGTTTTTTTCTGTTGTCTTTTTGTGCATAAAGGTTTGCTGTTTTTTTATTTAAATTATTTTTGTAATGTATGTTTTTTTGGAGTCGTGTATTTTTGTATATTTATTGTTTTTGTTGCTATTGTAGTGTGATTCAGGAGTAATTTTGTGTATTTTTAGTATAAATATTTAGTTTTGTGTATTTTGAGCCATTTTCATATTTTTGTTGTATATTTCTGTAAATGTATGTTTTTTTAAGTCTCGTACAGTGCCCGTCGGAAGTACAGTATGTATTCATATAGTGGGAGCCTAAGAAGAGTTGTCAATTATGGGAATAATAACATACTCTGTAGCATTATAAAGGGGTATATTTGCATGTGCAAAGTAAAACAGCGTGTGCAATTTCCCTGGTTTAACTCTATGAGATATGTTTTTTTTTTTAAGTCATTTTTATATTTTTTTCGTTTGGTGTATTTTTCTGTAATGTACAGTGCCCGTCGGAAGTATGCATTCATGTGGGATGATAAGTATTTAATTTAGTGTATTTTGAGTCATTTTCATGTTTTTGTTGTCGTTTGGTGTATTTTCCTGTAATATATGTTTTATGGAGTCATTTTGTGTGTTTTTGGAGCCTTTTTGTATATTTTTCTGCATTTCTGTTGTCGTTTTGTGTACTTCCTGTATAAATATTGTTTAGTTTTTTTTTTTTTGTATAATTATTTTTTGTTGCCTTAAGTCGTGTGATTCTGGAGTCATTTTGTTTTGTTTTTTTTGTGTAGTTTTTTTGCATTTCTGTTGTCTTTTGTGTAATTTTTGTATAAATATTTAGTCTTGTGTATTTTGAGTCATTTTCATATTTTTGTTGTCATTTAGTGTGTGTGTCTGTCTAACTTTCACTAAACTTATCTATTTTCAGTAGTTAGGTGTAGTGGCAGGTGTGTCGTGAGTGAAGCTGCAGTAATCATCAGGTGGGCTTCACTATGTGGCACCGTTTACTGATCTGACTCAACACTACAGTCACTACCACCCAATGGATGGGTGTCGTGACACAGACTGTAACCAGACTAAATGGTGGTCCGTTACACGCGTAGACTAGGGTGGCCATTTCCATAACACCAAAAAGGACACTTTTCAAAACTCAACAAAGCTCGGATTAAAACTAAAAAATTATATCAAAATGATCACATAGTATAACTTTGTTGTACTCACCAAAGATGTGAAGGTCTACTTTTTATATTTCTAGCCTTTCCTGGCTGCTTCCAAGAGTTTTTTGTTTGAGAGAAATGTCTGTGCACTCCAACATGAAGTTGACACAAATTTGCAGTTCTGCCTTGACACTTTCCACATCGAGACGATTTCTCTCATTTCTCCATGCTGTGGTCATCATTGAAAAGACACATTCTGTATGTGCATTGCTGCATGGAATGGAGAAGATGTAGGTGCTGACTTTCCTCAGGTTCACCAGTGGGACATCTGCTTTGGAAAACAGCTTCAGATACCGCTCCTCACTGTGGCAACCTTCCATTTCTGGGGAGCTGAGAACAGCTTCCACCATGCTGTATTCCTCATAGAGTCCATCCATATCAATGTTTTTCAGTTTGCAGGCCTGGACTGCATCACTGTACTCTTCAAAAGACACAGCAGTTGTAAGGCTAAGCTTTGACATTTTGCTGTGAAAGCTGTTCTCAGAGAAGTCATACCTTTCACTCACATATTTATTTGCTCTTTCATAGAACTGAATAAAATCAGCCTCACATTTATTTGCCTAATCAGGATTTAGCTGTTTAAGTCTGCTGTTTACAGCAAAGCCAAAAAATGCTCCTTCAGCCTCCTCTTAAGTTTAACCTTTAAGTTCAGTCATCACTTTAAAAACAGAAGTTATGCTGAATGATTTGGCCTCAAGTGCCTCAATGCAGTCCGAGAACACCTTCAGAATGTGACTGAGGAAGAGGAGGTACATCTCGGACACTTCAGTGCGGTCCTCTGCAAAGCACTTCCATAAAATCTTTGGACATTCTTCATCACCCAGGCTCTGAAAACAGCTGGTCAGGAGCTTCCAGCACTTCAGCATTCGGTCGATGGACGGCAGCAGAGACAGCCACCTTGTGATGACGTGCTGCAGCAGGTTGCACTCATCCACCTCCACAAACTCACAAAACTCCCTCAGCTGCGCTGTTCTACTGGCTGAGATGCTAAAATGGCTACATTTTCAATATCCAGATCCATGTTTCCAGCTGCATATCTTGTGGCATTGTGCAGAATGTGTGCTAAACAGTTTGCAGCAAGCACCTCGTTTTGAGCAACTTTTAGCTTCTGATAAACACTGTTGTGTTTTCCATAGTTAACGCTGGCGTTGTCTGCTGTATATGCTGACATTTTTTGCAAATCCAGACCAGACAGCTCAAGTTTTGCCAGCAGCTGATTTGTTATAGCTTCCGATGTCTCGTTGCCGTCACTGTAAAAATCAAGCAGCGCATGCTGCAGCCCTCCACAAAGTGAAAATATCTTAAGACAATAGGGAAACACTTGGTCGTACCTTTATTTGAGGCATCAGTCGCCAGAGAATAGTGCAGTTCGTTTTCTTTTATGTAGTCCACATGCGCATGGATGGAGTAGGGTGCTAGGACATTTTCACATAAAGCTTTAGCTTTCCCACAGGTTACTCCTTTAGCTATTGTTGAGTCATTGTAGATCTCCCAGTCAACTTTTATTCCACAGTCTACACTCCTGTATGACTGGTGATGCTTGACGGCGTGATAAACTTTACAAAGTTCTGCAGCAGATATTTTCTCATCCTGGGGAGATGTGGCTTCACAGAAAAAGGAAAAAAGTGAAGAGGTGCCCGCGCTTTGATTGTTGCTCTTGTGCTTGTCTGTGCTAGCATGTCGATCGAGGGCACCTTTACCTTTGCTGCTTACGTCCACATCACAACAACACAACGTACAATATGCATGGCAGTCATCCTTCCTACTTTTGGATATGAATCCATATTCCTTTGTCCATTCAGGATTAAATGTAGTTTTTCTTTTAGGCATTTTTGCAGACTGCAGGTGGACAGGGTGGCTTCACGTTGTCTGGCTGACCTGACGTCAACGACGTCCACATGGCTAATTTCATTACGTTCAGCACTGTTAACCAATCAAATGTCCTATATTTATTTTACGCCAATTTCATCCAATAAACTACCACAAATACCTCTTAAGGGGAAGCATAATTGTATGTAGTGTTTTTTATTATTTATTGTTTGAGTTATTTTTGTTCAGGCACA
Source organism: Gouania willdenowi (assembly GCF_900634775.1). NCBI lineage: Eukaryota > Metazoa > Chordata > Actinopteri > Blenniiformes > Gobiesocidae > Gouania > Gouania willdenowi. Next base: position 33,483,208 of record NC_041058.1, read on the forward strand.
TTTACTTTTTCATTAGAGACCATATGAGATGGGAGAAAAAAAAGATTATGTCAAAAGGAGGACAAATGGACGTCCGGCTTAAGGCTGCGCCGGAAGACGGACAGACCTTTTAAAAACCGGACGGTCCGTCTTAAAGCCGGACATATGGCCACCCTAACGTAGACGGTGATCGATAGTGAAGCGCATCTGATCGGTGTGTGTGTGTGACCCAAAAGTACCACAAAAAATAAACGTTTTGCAACACCAAAGTCGCAAATCTCTCTCAACGGCTCTGTGTGAGTTCACCATGTACATCCCGATGCAGTGCACGCACGCGCATCAGCCGTGTGTGTGTGTTTGTTTACATTGCAGCTGCTAGCATCTTTCTTAGCACATTGTAGAATATGAGAAGAAACACTCACCGTTGCGCAGAACAAACAATAATCATAGTGGACCCATCCGCTCACAAAAACGTTACATTACTCTGTCTGAAGAAGCAGACTGTTAAAGTAATGACCATCAGCACAGGCACCGCCCACACTCATAGAGATGAAGGAGGAAGTGAAGTCTGTGACCCGAGATTTAAAGTAAGTTTGGAATCATGGGAATAATATTAAATAACCATGAAATATTAACTTAAATGACTTTTAGCGGTACAAAAACGTTTTTAATATCGACCTTTTTTTTTTTTTTTTAACCCAAACAACTGCGACACGGTGACGTCATGAACCCGGAACCGGAAGTGGTGCGCTCTTACCGAGGGAGCCGTAATTATAAAATTAATGTTTTGACCGTTTTGCGTCACCAAATTACTCCAAAATAACAGATGCACACACTCGGGGTATTTGGAACGTGGATGAATAGCAGTTGATTCACAGTTCATATGTTTCGCCTTCAAAATAGATGCCGGAAGTCGTCTCTCAACAGATGGTGCGCTAGCGCCCCCTCACACCCTGAGGTCAAAAGTTGAACAGGTTTCATTTCGGGGCCGTCCAGAAGTGAAATAAAATTAAAATAAACATTTTGAAATGACCAAATTACTCCAAAATAACAGATACACACACTTGGGGTATTTTGAACCCGTGGACCGAGTTTCAGGTCAAACTGGCACCGCATCGGGGAGATATTTGCTCCACACACACACACATCCATCCACACACACAGACCTCCCTTGAATTATAGTATAGATGGTATTTACATCTAGCTGTGTTAAACAACTCAGGACAGAGAACCTTTGGTTTGAACACAACCACTTTTTAAGTGAGTAAAAGTATCAGAAATTAACTTACAGTGAATAACATTTAATATTTGGTGACATAATCATTACTTGCAATAACTGCATCAAGCCTGTGACCCATTGACTTCACCAGACTGTTGCGTTCTTCATGTGAAATGCTTTTCCAGACCTTTACTACAGCCTCTTTCAGTTCTTGTTTGTTTCTGGTTGTTTCTCCCTTCAGTCTCGTCTTCAGGAGCTAAAATGCTCTATTGGGTGAAGGTCCAGTGATTGACTTGTCCAGTCTAAGACTTTCCACTTTTTCCCCTGATGAAGTCCTTTGTAGTGTTGGCAGAGTGTTTTGGGTCATCGTCTTGTTGCATGATGAAGCTTCTTCTGGTTAGTTTGTAAGTATTTTTCTGTAAATTTCCAGACAAAATGGTTTTATAGACTTCAGAATTAATTCTGCTGCTACCATCAAGAGTTACATCATCAATAAAGACTAGTGAGCCTGTTCCAGAAGCAGCCATGCAAGCCCAAGCCATGACATTACCTCCACCATGCTTCACAGATGAGCTTGTGTGTTTTGGATCATAAGCAGATCCTTTCTTTCTCAATACTTTGGCCTTTCCATCACTTTGGTAGAGATTCATCTTGATCTCATCAGTCCATTAAACTTTTGTGGATCATCTCTACTTCTTTGCAAAATCCATTCTGACCTTCTGATTCTTTTTGCTGATGAGTGGTTTGCATCTTATGGTATGGCCTCTATATTTCTTCTCACAAAGTTGTCTTGGAACAGTGGATTGTGATACCCTCACTCCTGTCCTGTGGATGTTAGTAGTGATGTCACTGGCTGTTGTCTTTGGGTGTTTCTTCACAGCTCTCACAATGTTTCTGTCATCAACTGCTGTTAATACCCTTGGCCGACCTGTTTCATGTCTGTTGCTCAGTACACCAGTAGTTTCTTTCTTTTTCAGGACATTCCAAATTGTTGTATTGGCTATGCCTAGGAATGTGCGATATTTTATCAAAAACATTCTCACCAGTAAGAATATGTCATCCCTCGATATAAATGATAAATTGCCATGTCTGAAATTAGCGAGGGCCACGGGCTGTTTGTCCCTCAATTTAGCCAAGAATGCCCCAAAAAAACGTGTTCCACAGGACAAAACTGCCTCTGTTTGTTGTCAACTTATTATTCTCTGGAGCAGAACGTTGTTTACGGAAGCTCTGACGTGCACCGCCACCGCCCCCTTCACACACCACTGTCTGTCTGTGTGTGTGTGAGGTGATCGTCACGGCTACCAGAAGCTACCGTGCTGTGATACATCATGGACCACTACTTGGTTAAAACCAGATAACCATCCAACAAAGTGAACCAATCCAAGTTCCTGCATCAGATCCACCCAAAGTTCCACAAACGCAGGGACAGAGATGTAGCCTGTAGCAACCTGTAGCAATGATTATGAACTGGAAGCTCAACTAAAGCTAACTATGCTAAGCTAACCCACCAACACACAGACTGGGCTAAGAGCTAACGCTAACCACTCCATATAAGGAATAATAGACCAAATAAAATGAAGAAGTTTTACTGTCATAAAACCACAGAACTATTGACTTGTTAATGGTCAGATTTAACACTTGTATGGAAGAATAAAAGCTAAACATGTCACACGTAATAACTAATGTCACTATTCATTCATCCCAATTTGTGAAACGCAATATTTCATGAGCAGTAAAAACACTATTGAAGTTATTTATGCTTATAATGTGCTTTTTTTTGTAATAATTTTATTTCAAGTGAGGAAATACATGAATTACATACAATAATACTAATAGAGTGACCCACATGCATAAATATATTCCATAAAATATCAACTCATCAACTCTATGAGTCAGCAGTAATTGTAGCCTTTTTAAATGTCTCTAATGTTGATGTATTCACATTTATTTGTGTTTGTAAAGAACCTGTTTACACTAAGTTGTGAATTTTTTCATTTTTAAAAATGTATTTACAGTCTATCATTATCGTGATAAATACTAGAAATGATTGGGATACATTTTTTTGTCAATATCGCCCATCGCTAGCTATGCCCAATGTTTTGCTTCCCGCAGACAGCTCTCTGGTCTTCTGGCAGTTTTAACAGGTGAAACCAAAGCTAAAAACAAGAACTATTTAATATTTAAACAATCAATCTAAAAGTCAACACCTAAGCAACTAGAAACACCATCAGTCACATGTTCCAATACTTTTGCTAACTTAAAAAGTGGGCGTGTTCAAACCAAAGGGTCTCTGTCCTGAGTTGTTTACACATCTAGATGTAAATACCATGAAACAAAAGCTGGAATTCTAAACTTTTGTCTCATATTCATGTTTTGATCTGAAACCCAAATGTCTTCAGTAAACAACAACTAAGGAAATGACCTTGTTGTTCCAATACTTTCGTCCTTTCAGAATGATTATTTTGTAATGTTACAGTTGGTTAATGAGGTTATATTAGCAATAAGCAGGTGTGTTTGTGTTTTTAGTTTAACTACTAAGTGGTTTCCTTGTTGCTAAAGTCAGTGACTAATGTAACTCCAACGGACTTTGTACGTTAGAATCGGACCTCGGATATCACGAAAAGTCAACACGGGCCATAAACGGCCCTCAGACTTATAAAACACACACAATGAAGACAAAACTACACAAAATAATGAACAATTAGACAAAACAGGCTAAAAAAAAACACACAAAGCAACAAAAACATGCAAATTAATGAAAAAAATTACACAAAAAGATTCCAAAAAAAGTTGAAACACACAAAACACCAATAAAAACGTGAAATAATTATTTAAAAAACACTCAAAACAACAAATATACGCAGAACATAAAAATACACAAAATGACTCCAAAGAACATTCAAATCAACAACAAAAAACAAAATAAATTATAAAAACAAAGTTACTCGAAAAGAACACAAAACAACAAATTAAAGAAAATGGCACACAAAGCAAAAACAAAAACACAAAATAAATTTGAAAAACACAAAACAACCACAAATAATATATATTTTTACACAAAATTACTCCAATATTATGTACAAAACATTGTATAATTAAATATACAAAACAAAAGCACACAAAAGGACTATAAAAACACAAAATGACCACACACAAAACAACAAAATTACTCCAAAATACACAAAGCAAGAAAAATAATACTTTACACAAAATTACTATTATATATATATACACACAATATATACAAAATGACTTAAAAAAGATACAAAGCAAAACTTAAAAAACAAAATAATTCTAAAAACACTCTCAAAACAACAAAAACGTGTCCAAAAACATATAAAACCACAGAAATACACAAAATGACTCAAAAAACACACAAAACAACAATATAATGTATTTTTAACACAAAATGATTCCAATAATATATACAAAATATCGTATTGTATAATAAAATATATGAAACAAAAACACAAAATGACTATAAAACACACCAAACAACAATCAAACATAAAAGAACAAAAAAGGAAAAGAAAGAGAAAAAAACCCCGAAACGACAAAAAATAAATAAATAAATAAATAAATAAATAAATAAATACACGTAAGACAACTCACGCGCACACGCACACTGAGGAGAAAACACAGTTGTTTCCTGTAATAAATGTAATATATAGATAATAAATGTAATAAATGTCACTTACACCAAAGAACGTGATGGCCATAGGGATGGTGAGCATCCAGAACACACTGGTTCTTTTAAAGTAGTCACATCCATCACTTTTAGCCATGGCTGCTACAGACGGTCCGTCCTGGTCCTGGTTCCGTCCTTAATATGTGACCGTGTGGAAACAGAGCCCAGAGGAACTAAAGGACCGGGAACCAACAGAGAAACAGCGCCACCTGCAGATATTACATTATTATTTTTATTATATATCGTTTCAAAAGATTAAATACATTACTGTTATATTCTACACATACAGACAATGACTAAACAAATCCCTAAAAAAATGTAACAAGTTGGATAAAATGTGAAGAAATATACACAGAATGTTCGCAAAAAATGGATGTAACCAGTTTATAAACTGCCATAGGAAATGATTGATGCTGTGTAGTATATTATATCATTATTAGGCGTTTTAAAATATGAATTTATAAATACATTCTAAATGCTGTTCTATAAGGGGCGCTGAATGTAAAAACTCGGTCACTGTTTCATAGCCGACATATTTTCAACATTTTGCAATTTCTCCTTTCATTTGAGACAAATTTATGTAAAACAGCAAGTTCCATATTATTGTTAAAAATGAGTAAACATGAAAAATAATTCTAAATGTAAATGTTAAATTTAATGTTTACATAAATGTAAATGTAAATGTAAATGTAAATGTAAATGTAAATGTAGAATGTAAAATCGGTCACGTAAAGCTAAATGTTTAGAAATTATACAAAGTGGGCCGGTCGGCGCCGGTCAAACACTAGGCACCGCCCACCCTCCAAGGTCTTCTGCATTCTCGGTGTCTTCATCACTGGTTAAAGTGAGTGTACAAAAAGCATGCTGGTACTCTCAGTGAATCTACGTCTGTTAAACTGTGCGAGGGAAGTCGTCCACACATTTGGAAAGACCCCACAATGTCTCGCTCTACCCCTCTCCTCACTCACTGAGCTGCAGTCAGGGATGTGGGGGCAGAGCCTTGTGATCGACAGGTGCTGACCTGCCCACTTTGCATAATTTATAAAGATTTAGCTTTACACTTGGTGACCGATTTAAAATTTTGATTTAGATATAACATTTAGATTTAGATTCAACATTTAGATTTAGATTGAATAGTCATATTTATATTTAACATTTATATTGAACATTTAGATTTACATTTACATTTATTTTTCATGTGCCCACATTTTTAACAATGATATAAAACAGAAATGGGAAACTGGTGGCCCGTGGGCCACATGCAGTCCTTGGTCTAATTGTATGTGGCCCCCAAAGTAAATGTTCAAAATGACAGAAAAATACACAAAACTAAAGCTGGAATACTTAAAAAAAAAAAAAAGAAATACAACAATGCAGGAAAATACAGTAAACAACAATAAAAACACAGAAAATATTCAAAAACACACAAAACTACAACAAAAATGAAGAAAACGACAACATTAATACACAAAGTTACTCCCTTTAACACAAGATGACAACGAAAGTACACAAAAAGACAATAAAAACATAAAAGATGACTATGGCAAACAAGCAAAATGACAACAGATACACACAGAAAGATACTCCAGACAAAAAGAATTGCCCAAAATGCCTCATAACAAGCAAGACAAGAACAAACATACACAGAATGACAGAGAAATGCACAAAATTGCTATAAAATTATTTGGTTTGTCCTGTGTTCATTTTCATTATTGGTCAAAAATGGTCGTTATTCTAAATGCTGACAACAATATTGATAATAATGTGGCCCTTTGATCAAACAAACACATTTTGTGGCCCCCGCAGTGATAGAAGTTGTCCACCTCTGATATAAAACATGCTGTTTTACATGAATTTTTGTCTCAAATAAAAGAAAAAATAATGTTCTACAATGCACTTCATCATATTCAAGTTTTATTAATTGAATGTATTTTTAAGTAGCAGTGCTTAATGCTGATGACCAGTAGGGGGCGGTGATTGATCAGCAGGTGTATTGATTGGACAGGTGAGCAGCTCTCAGGCCTAAAGAGACATGCAGCTGGAATTATTAGGTGAGTGTGACAAAATATCTTTGATGTTTAGAGTGAGATCACTGGAAATCAAATAAAAGTAAAGTAAAGTGACAATAGGGCAGAAAAACTAGCTCAGAGAAGAGAGAAGTTAAAGTGAGGAGATGAACGCACATGTTCAGAGGACTAATGATACACTGATATACTGAAACTTCTATAGAAGGAAAGAGATATTAAAATGGATGAAGTAATGAGAGATGTAATTTTAATGAAGAGCAAAATGCAGAGAAAACATGAAGAATCATTGTGTAAATGAAACTTTGCTATGTTTTCAGGTGCTCACAGTTTGCCTGGTGCTTATATCACATGATTAGTCGTTTTCAATGTTAAAAAACCTCAAATTATTACATATTTCTTCCCATAATTAAATAGAAATTGGTCACAAAATCTCAGAAATTGAATGTGAAGATGCTGTTGGGACTGATATCTGTCACTTATTGCTTGGATGTGCTCGGTTTCTTATATATTTTGTATTTTATGTATATATAGAAGTGCACAATAATTTTCCACCATAAAATCTGTGGCCCCACTATAGCTTGGCTTGCACAGGTTCTTAGACTAGAGTCCATCCAGGGGAGACATGTGAGTCACGTTACTACTTTATTGTTATTATTATTTTAGGTCAGAATGACTAATTAATGGCAGAAAAAAGAAACATTTGAACAAAAACCATATCAAAACATATATTTTGGTCGACTATTGAAAGCAAAAACATAATTTTGTCTCATGCATGGGATGAAATCCAATCAGAATTCATGTGAACATATGATCTTACACATTGGTCTATGTATTTATAAATATGAATACTGTAACATATCAGGTTGATCAACGGAAATTGATTCTTTAGAAAATGCATTTACTCTTATGCTTTATATTGTAGTTGACTGTAAATGTAACAGAATTCCTCAAATAAAATCTTAATGTCATTTAGTTCGATTGTTCTCAACCTTTTCAGGCCCCGACCCCCAAAATAAAGGTCCCAGAGAGTGGGGACCCCCACTGTAGCTGAAGGTGGTTGAACACAGACATGAACATTGAAGAACAGTCATGTGGAGACAGGACCATCTATAAGGGGGAATAAAGGAGAGATTTTTGGGGTCCATCCATAAAGTCAGTAAAATGATGGTCTATTGTTCTATGAATCTGTGATAACCACATTTATTTATTCATCTGAATAATATCCACTGTTATCCAGGAACATTTATTATTATTATTATTATAGTCATCTTAAAGATGACAAAAATGATAAAATGAGTTAAAATTGACCAAAAATGAGATTTTAAAAAACACAGAAATTGGTTAAAAGTTGCAAATTAGAGTGGACAAAAACAGACAGAAAAGTGGTAGAAAAGGATTGAAAGTGTCAATACTGGGTCAACATACAATATGTAACATTAGGTGAAAAGTGGTGGAAATGGTTTATAAGTGACAAAATATCTTGAAAGTGGCATTGAAATTTGATGGTGAAGTGGCAAAATTGATTTATTGATTATACTTTATTAATCCCCAAGGGGAAATTTAGTTTCAGTTACATCCCGACCAAGAAACATGAAAAGGCAATCACATATAACATGGGGGGACAGGAACGGGAGAAGTGTGGAGCAGCCAGCAGCAGGGCGGGGCTCTGTTTCTTAGATGAGAAATATGGACCAATGGGTAAGAAGAAGTAGTAAAAAAAAAAAAAAAGACAAAACCAAACTAGGGCTGCATCCAAATAGTCCCTCCTATCTCCTTTCCTATCCACTTTTCCATAACCCCGTGGATGACGTCACGTGGTTAAGGAGAGGAGTTAGGGAAAGGTGTTCACGTTTGTTTTGACAATTAGACACACTTCCACTAAGTGACGTAATAGTCCTACGGCCGCGCCGCCTTCTTTCCTCAGAAAATCGAACGCTCTTTTAACATGGCCACCACTGAAACACTTCCGGGGTTAAAGAACAGTGGATAGGAAAGGAGATAGGAGGGACTATTCGTACACAACCTATAGGCCCTTGTAGAGAGGGGCGGAGTTTGGGATCATGAAAAAACATTTTTGGTTTTTGTCGCAAAGATTGCGACAAAAACCAACAAACACAACATTCAATTCAATACAACAGCACGTTAGCGCAAGTCTTTAGGATGAGTAGTTCACAGGTTAGCCACAGGTTAGCCACAGGTTAGCGCTGCCATTACGGCCTCGTCTCCTGCAGGGAGGGAGGAGGGGTTGGGGCCGAAGGAGACGGTGAAATGTGTGAATAATGTATTAAAAAGAGCAAAAATATGCCAAGAAACAGTGATGAAAATAGGTTAAAATGATGTCAAGTTGTTGTAATAAAGGGTAATAATAAGCAAAATGGGCTCGCGAGACCAAATGGGGACCTGGCCCCAAGGTTGAGAACCCCTGATTTAGTTGACTATAAATGAAATAGTCCTGATGACTAAATTTTGACTAAAGTATTTAGTCCAAAGACAATGACTAAAACTAAATGAAAATGTGCACAAAAATATTTTCAGGTCTCACAGTTTCCCCATGCTTACGTCACATGATGGAAGTCATTTTTAAACTCAAATTGTTAAAATAACTCAATAGTTAAAATAATCCTGCAATTCCTCTTAAGTTATTCCATAAAATGTCTCCAAATTAAATACAAATTTGTCACAAAATGAACTAGATTCAAAGTGTAGCTGCTGCAGGAACTGATGTTTGTTACATATTGCTTTGACGTTGTCATTTTACATACTTTATATAAAAATATGGTTGAATAATCTGACACTGTTTAAGGTTTATGTAATCCATTTTATAAATGAGGTTAAAAATAAACCTTATAAAGATAATTATGAAAGGTTTTAGATGATGCTAAAATATATGTTCCCCACTTTATTTAACAATTCCAACAGTTTTTAATGTTTACTGTGAATACTTATGGAAAGTTTCAAAAGTTGATTGTTTTTAAAATGTTATTATTTTTGAATAAATGCACATATTTATAATTGGACATAATAGAGGTATTTACAACTACTCCAAGTTTCCATTTAATTCCAACACATAATTTCCACGAGAAGTTTACATTTTTGACTATTCCCAAAATTCCCAAGCTTAAATTCCAGTGGAAAGTTACTGGTAATCTTCATCCCTTTACAAACTTAGAAATGACAAACTTCTGAACTAGAAATATTGACATGACGTGGACTAAACCATCACCCACATGTTTCAGAACAATATCACATATTTACAGTATGACGTTTAATGTGTCACAACTTTAAATAAATGGAAAAATGTTGTGATTTCAGAGCTTGCATTCGATGAAAATATGGAGGAACATTTTGAAATGGATAATAGTTTCGTCTTATTATTAAACATGTTGGTTATGATTTCAGGAAGTTGAAAAGCCTATGATGAGTGATTAGGGAAAGACGATGTCACAGACTGAGAACATGAGGTCATACTTTCAACCTCCTACAGGACCAAAGTCCACCTTCAGTTACATTCAGATGTTGTGACCTTAAACCAAGGGTTCTCAACTTTGGGGTCAGGACCCCATTTGAGTTTGGGACACAATGGGATGCATTACTAGATGCCTTCAAGAAACTAAGAATATTTTCTGAACAATTTGAGCCCATTTTTGTTTATTTTTACCCTTTTTTTTTTTTTTTTGCAACGACACCAAACTTTCCACATTTTAACCTGTTTTCATCACTTTTTCTTGCCATATTTTTGCTACATTACTCCCATTTCTGACACTTCTACATCATAGTTCGAGACATTTTCTGCACATTTTCCCACTTTCAAGACATTTTCAGCTCTTAGGAACCCTTTCCCCCACTTTTCCACCTAATGTTGCACATGTCGACCTATTTTTGTATCTTAACGATGATTTACATCATTAAGAAAACTATATATTGTGGCACAAAAATTAATAAACTTCCCAAATGTACCTGTTCAATCACTCAAAGCCTTTTCTGCATATTTCCTACTTTCAGCACTTATAAACCATTTCCACCACTTTTCCATCTAATGTCACATACTGTATGTTGACCCATTATTATTGTCACTTTTAACCTCTTTTCACCCTATTTCATGTTTATGTTTTGCCAGTTTAACCACATTAACGATTTGTCATGCCCATTATTTATTGTTCTTATTTTTTCTACCACTTTTTATCCAATATTGACACTTTAAACCTTTTTTTTTTTTTTTTTTTTTTTTTAGCACTGTTACTGCACAGTTTTGTCCACTATAATTTGCAATGTTTTACCAATTTCTATAGTTTTTAAAACCCCATTTCACCACCTTTTCTGGTCACTTTTAACCCATTTTATTTGTGATTAAAACAAGGATTTTCATCTTAGATTAAAGATTAAAGATTAAAGATTAAATCGGGCTTTCGCCTTTAATTGGCCATGTAATGTTAGTACATTATTGGAATTTGTCTTCTGCACTTAACCCATCCCTGAGGAGCAGTCGGCAGCCATTTTGCGGCGCCTGGGGAGCAGTTCGGGGTTAAGGGACTTGCTCAACATCCCACAGTGACGGCCCCGGTGAGGCTTGAACCGGCAACCCTCCGATTACAAGCCCAGCGTCCTTAACCACTAGGCCACTAATAATAATAATAATAATAATAATAAATGTTCCTGGATAACAGTGGATATTATTCAGATGAATAAATAAATGTGGTTATCACAGATTCATAGAACAATGGACCATCATTTTACTGACTTTATGGATGAACCCCAAAAATCTCTCCCCTTTATTCCTGGTCTCTGGAACCTTTATTTTGGGGGTCGTGGCCTAAAAAGGTTGAGAACCACTGATCTAAAGGTTTATTTGACAGTTGTTTCTGGGTTGTAACCATGCAGATTAAGATAAACGCTGGCAGCTCAGGGGGTGTTCCTGAGTTGGTAAAGGAGCTGATAAGTGTTGATGGGATTTGTGGAGACTCACAGGAGCCCCGTTCACACACCCACACATTGATTTTCCCTGTGTTCAGATAAAGATGGAAAGAGATGATCTTTGCTGGTTGCGTTGCATCAGATAGTCCTGATAGACTTAAAGCACCACTGTCTGTAACATCCTGTCTGTGAACTTTGCTCTGTGATAGCGCTGCATGTTTTTAAAGAGTTTCATCTCAAACTGCAGCTTTGACACATTTAACCTGCTTCTGTGATTTTAATTTAATGCATATATATTTAAAAAAAAATAACTTGACACTCTTACCTTATCATAAATAAGCAAAGATGGTGGAAAAATAAAAAGTGTCCAACTGCCAAAATAGTCAGATCCATCAAGGTAGAAATAAAAACTACATATATGAGCTCGGGTTTTTGTGCATTTCACTTCTGTTGTGTGCGTGTCATTTAATCATTTCAACCAATATTTAGGACGCGTAAATTGTTTCCGGATTATTCAATAGGCACACAATAACATTTTAGTTTGATTGGATGAATACTTTTTGAGATATCGCCAATTTAACCAGGGGGGTGTGTCGATTTTCGTGCGTCCTTATTTTTCTTCCAATTTCATCTTCCAATATCTCAGAACTCCAGCACATAGGAAAGATAAATGTGGTATAATAATACAGCTCCACCTACTCTCTCAGAATATAGAAACAGATCTGCTATACATTCTATCTGGTGGACAAATTTGCAAAATGTCAGCGCCATATTTTGGCTTCAAGACCGTTGAGTGGGAACAGCTACAGTGTAAGCCCACTGGTGGGACGTCCTGAAAGTTTGTTGAACTAATGTGGAACAACTCACACACAATGGGACTGAAATATTCTATAAAACGTTATACGTTAATTTTTATTTACACATTTATAGATCCATCTATTTTGGGAGCTAGACGATATTTTAACTTTTTTTACCATCTTTGCTCCTTCATGAAGTAAGAGTGTAAAAAAGTATCTTTTCTTAATGCATTTAATTAAAATCAGAGGCAGTTTAAACTTGCCAAAGCTGCCGTTAGAGGTGAAATGCTTTAAAAACAGAGCAATCAAACTAAAATGTACAGTGTGCCTATTGAACGATTAAGGAAAAAATGCTAAAAATTTCAGATTTTTTTTTTCAGACGGAAGTGTGTGGGCCAGTTGTTGGAATGACATGGAATGGCCTGTTTCTTATGTTTGTAAAATTGATAAATTAATCAGTTATAGGAAAAAAAGACAAATATTAAAATGTATTATTATGTTTATCAGATTTTCAATGAAAACTATTCATGTTGTACTAAAAATGTCACAGACATGAATCCAGATGAGTCCTACAGCAGAGATATGATCACATTAAATACAATATAATAAGTACAGCAACAGCCATGTAAATATCTGCAAAACCTCTAAAATCATTTTTTTTTCAAAGCTATTGTAGAAAATGAAGCAAAACAATTTTCATCGTGCTCTGTAAAATTCACCTAAACTATTGACGTGACGTGTCTTATGGAAGAGGAAGCAAACGACTGATTTCCAAATGTACACTTCCTCTTTCTCTTTCAGTGTGCACGTTTCCTGCTATAGTCTTTTCTGATTCCCTAGTGTGCAACGATGTGGATGCATGTTGATGATGTTGGTCAAGTTTGGTGCATTGCATTGTGGGATGTGGAGTCTTAGATGGAGTGTTTTTACTTTATGTATACAGTACTGTGATTTCTCTGTCAACGTGACTTTTGGGGTTTAAACCAGTCAAATAAATGTGTGGTGTAGTGAGGAGGACCCCATTAGGAATCACTGGGACACTGGGAGGGGTCACCAGATGCCTTCAAGAAACTATATTTTAGCTACACCAAACTCAGCATATTTTAACCTATTTTCATCACTTTTTTGCCATATTTTTTCTCCTTTTAATGTGATTTTTCTACATTACTCCTATTTCTGACACTTCTACATCACATTTCAGTATCTTTTCTGCACATTTTTTCCACTTTCAAGACATTTTCAGCACTTTTAAACACTTTCCACCACTTTTCCACCTATTAATAATGGGCATTGGCATGCCCATTATTTACCAGTTTTAACTAATTGTTCCAATATTGACACTTTGAACCCTTTTTACTAGTTTTTCTCTCTGTTTTTTACCACTCTAATTTGCATCTTTTAACCAATAATTTGTGGTTTTTGGTCACTTTTAACCCATTTTATTTCCGATTAAAACAAGGATTTATATATTTAAGATGACTATATACTATGGAGCAAATAATTGTAAACGTTCCTGGATAACAGTGGATATTATTCAGATGAATAAATAAATGTGGTTATCACAGATTCATAGAACAATAAACCATCATTTTACTGACTTTATGGATGGACCCAAAAAAGTTTTTGAGAGGAAATTTTAACCTTTTACATCTTTTTTTAAGCAAATGATCTTTGATTTATTGATCTTTGAGGTTCTTTATCTGTTGAAAAATCATCTCCAGCAGCTTTAAACTCTTGGTACATTGTTTTTCTTTTTTTTTTAATCTATCTTTGTGTTTACCTGAAAATGATGTTGCGTTACCAAGTTTCTTTAAACTCAATGTGCAGTGACAATGAAGCTACTTTTACATTTCAGTTCATGTTTCAATTTTAGCATGCACAGTACTATTCAACAATAGCATCATTTTACAGTGAGAATACCAGGTTTGTTTGAATGCTCTAAAATTTGAGTGCATTTTAACACTATTTTAAAACAGACATCACACCTCTTTAACCAATGAAGGTTCCAGTCAAAACTGCCTCAATAAATAAATACGATAAATATTATTGGGAAACATTGTTTAGAAACTCATTCCTACAGTGCTTTCTGTGATATTGGAAAACAATCAGAAAATACGGAATTCTCTTCCTGAAACAGAAATGGTAAAATCCTTATTTAAATAATTTTTGTTAATTAAAAAAAAACTAAAAACAAGAACAAAAGCTGACATTTCAATCTGTCAGAAAATAGAGCCTCACATGCATGTTTTGGAAAACATAAATATCACACATTTCCTCCAAAATGTTTTTTGACTGTAAAACAAGTGAGCTAATGTTAGCTTTAGGCAAGGCAAATGTATTTTTATACCGCATTTCATACACAAGGCAACTCAATGTGCTTTACATGATAAAACATTCAACAGCTTAAAATCAATAATAACATTAAAAATCATCAGTAAAATCATTTAAAATCATCAACAAACATCACTACATCATCAACATGACCATAAATCTCTCTCTCAATCATATACAGTAGAGAAAAAAAGTGCCTTTAACTTTGATTTAAAAATGTTCACATGTGATGCTGACTTCAGCTCTGCTGCAGTTTGTTCCACTTCTTTGCAGCATAACAACTAAAAGCAGCATCACCATGTTTACTGTGAGCTCTGGGCTCCACTATCTGACCTGTGTCCATAGATCTGAGAGACCTGCTGGGTTCATACCTGACTAACATCTCACTGATGTATTCTGGACCAAACCCATTCACACATTTATAACCAGCAGCAGAACTTTACAGTCTCCTCTGAGGCTGACTGGGAGCCAGTGTAAAGACTTTAAAACTGGACTAATGTGTTCTGATCTCTTTGTTCTGGTTCAGACCTGAGCTGCAGCGTTCTGAACCAGCTGTAGATGTTTGATGAAGACCATTACAATAGTCCAGTCTGCTGGAGATAAAAGCATGGACCAGTTTCTCCTGATCTTTCTGAGTCATTAAACCTTTCACTCTGGAGATGTTCTTTAGGTGGTAGAAGATGTTTTTGTGATAGATTTGATCTGATGCTGAATATAAGATCTGAGTCAATCAGAACACCAAGGTTTTTGACTTGGTCTTTATCTTCTAAAGATCCAGACTCAGATACTTGCTGACAGCAGTCCTCTTTTCCTTGTTACCAAAGACAATCACCTCCATCTTGTCATGGTTTAGTTGAAGGAAGTTTTCACTCATCCAGCAGTTTACTTTTTCTAAGCAGTCACACAACACCTCAATGGGACCATAGTCATCTTGGTTCAGTGATTGACAGTGATGTGCAGTCGGGGTAGGCAAGGTAGGCAGTGCCTACCCAAGGGTGAATTGATATTTTTATTTGTTTTAATTATAATATAATTGTAAATTACTTATTTTTCCATTTCCAATAGCCTACAGTACCTATACGTTTGAAAGTGTCAGCATTTTGTGCTTCTCATAGCTCAAATGACTAAACATCGCTATTTCCTGGTACGGCAGAGACGCTGCACAGTCTCACTGTTCTGCAAGGCAGGAGGAGGCCACACCCCCTCACAAAAGCACATAGCTGCTCTGCCTCTGTTTCCACAGCGTGATTTTATGTGTTTGCACATGCGCAGTCAGTTCTTCAAGATAAAAACCATTTACGTCTAAAGGCAGCTCTCTACGCTGCCTTTGGACGTAACCGTGCTATGCTAAATGCTATACGTACTGTACGTTCACAGTGCATTAGTGAATTGATAGTGTGGCCACTACAGCTGCTACGTTCTTTAGCTAGTGGGCGGGATAACACTACAGGCAGGATGACAGCGCTAAAGACGATAAAGAAACTTTCTTTTGAGGAAAAAACGACAGCTTTTAAAAGATGGAGACCAACACCTGAGCTACCAGACCTTCAGCAAAGGTAAGGTCAGAACATGTTTCATACTTTTCACAGTGAATGGAACAAAAAGAAGGATTGACTTTGTGGATGCTCCTCACTGAGGCTGTTCTGAGTTGTTGCTGTTGTCATTTTCTCTGTGTTTCTGTGTTTCCAACACAAACAACAGATGCTCTGCCGTGTCATGAGATATATGTTGTTGGGAGAGTATGGAGGCTATATTAAATAATTGTTTCTTTAATGGTGTTTATGATGTTGATTTTGTTAGATGGCTAAATGCTTGTTCATGTGGATCTTGTTGGGTTTTTTCTCTTTTTATGAATTTTATATATTGATAAGCGCATTGAGATGACTTTGTTGTAAATTGCGCTATACCATTAAAGTTGAATTGAATTAACACTTGCCAGCAGAAACATATGAAATTGTCATTGGTGGTCTCAGCCTGCCTACCCAACACAAGTGCTCACAACACGTCACTGGTGATAGATATAGTTTTCATCTGCGTAGCTCTGATTGCTCTTTAGCATGTGTAGGTAACGGCTACATGTCATATTTCAGCGTGTACTTGTTTCGACACATTTCTGCTGTGTATAAAAATCAAATTTTAATGACAATAGTTACCGTAACTCCATTAACCTTATTAAGCATGTTTGGTACAATTTCAGGACCTTTAATAACCTGTAATGAGTCTGATTAGGGCAGGGTTTTTCAACCTTGAGGTTGTGACCCCAAGTGGGGTACCATGGAAATAAAATTGGATTGCTTGAAATGTCCAATAATAAAATATTTAAAAAAAAATACTGATTAAAATTAAATATTTATATTTTCAAGTTATTTTTTTTAGTATTTGGCAAAAAAAATCCAATACATGATTCAAGGATTTATTTTTTATTTTTTATGTGCATGAACATGTACATAGCGAAATAACGTTCCCCATTAACCCCTAAAGAATATAGCAGTGCAGGAAGGGGCAGAAAGCTTAAATAATTATTGTTTTTCAAATTAAAACACCACATACATCTTTAACAACCATTTTCTATCCTTTCACTTTGTCAAATATACAGTAGGGCAAAAAAGTATTTAGTCAGCCACCAATTGTGAAAGTTCTCCCACTTAAAAAGACGAGAAAGGCCTGTAATTTTCATCTTATGTATACCTCAACTATTAGACACAAAATGAGAAAGAAAATCACATTGTAGGATTTTTAATGAATTTATTTGCAAATGATGGTGGAAAATAAGTATTTGGTCAATAACAAAAGTTAATCTCAATACTTTGTAATGTATCCTTTGTTGGCAATGACAGAAGTCAAACATTTTCTGTAGGTCTTCACAAGGTTTTCACACACTGTTGCTGGTATTTTGGTCCATTCCTCCATGCAGATCTCCTCTAGACCAGTGATGTTTTGGCGCTGTCGCTGGGCAACACAGACTTTCAACTCCCTCCAAAGATTTTCTATGGGGTTGAGATCTGGAGACTGGCTCGGCCACTCCAGGACCTTGAAATGCTTCTTACGAAGCTACTCCTTCGTTGCCCGGGCGATGTGTTTCAATCATTGTCATGCTGAAAGACCCAGCCACGTTTCATCTCCAATGGCTTTGCTGATAGAAGGAGGTTTTAGCTCAAAATCTCATGATACATGGCCCCATTCATTCTTTCCTTTACATGGATCAGTCGTCCTGGTCCCTTTGCAGAGAAACAGCCCCAAAGCATGATGTTACCACCTCCATGCTTTACAGTAGGTATGGTGTTCTTTCTCCTCCAAACACGAGTTGAGTTTTTCATCGTTCTTGTGATAATTTTGACCCCACGGGGTGAGATCTTGTGTGGAGCCCCAGATTGAGGGAGATTATCAGTGGTCTTGTATGTCTTCCATTTTCTAATAATTGCTCTCACAGTTGATTTCTTCACACCAAGCTGCTTACCTATTGCAGATTCAGTCTTCCAGCCTGGTGCAGGTCTACTATTTAGTTTCTGGTGTCCTGTGACAGCTCTTTGGTCTTGGCCATAGTGGAGTTTGGATTGGTACTGTTTGAGGTTGTGGACATGTGTCTTTTATACTGATGATGAGTTCAAACAGGTTCCATTATTACAGGTAACGAGTGGAGGACAGAGGAGCCTCTTAAAGAAGAAGTTACAGGTCTGTGAGAGACAGACATCTTGCTTGTTTGTAGGTGACCAAATACTGAATAATTCATTCAAATCCTACAATGTGATTTTCTGGATTTTTTTTCTCATTTTGTCTCTCATAGTTGAGATATATCTATGATGAAAATTACAGGCCTCTCATCTTTTTAAATGGCAGTACTTGCACAATTGGTGGCTGACTAAATACTTTTTGCCCCACTGTAAATCAAGATGAAATAAAAAGCAATATGAAAATATCTGAGCTGGTGCATATTGTTACTTTATATTTGTCACACAGTATAATAAACTGTGGGGTTGCCAACAATTTGTGACATAAAAATGGGGCCATGATAAGAAAAAAGTTGAACCTCTGGATTAGTGGAAGACAAGGAAACAGTGTGTAAAATGATATGGATTTGGGTAAAATGGGATCCTTCACTCCAGAGGTGAACCTTTCAGAGAAGTTATTCTGGATGTTTCATTACTGAGATTTTTTTGTGCAAACTTTTTATTTTTAATAATCTTAAGTAGCATTGGAAAAGTCATTTAAAGCAGTGGTTTTCAACCTTTTCAGGCAGCAACCCTCAAAATAATGGTTCCAGAGACCGGGGATCCACACTGTAGCTGAAGGTGGTTGAACACAAGTTTATTATGATTTACTCCATAGTATATAGTCATCTAAAATATGTAAATCCTTGTTTGAATCAGAAATAAAATAGGTTAAAAATGACCTAAAATGGTGGAAAAGATGATGTAATGGGATTTTAAAAACCACAGAAATTGGTTAAAATTAGCAAATTAGAGTGGACAAAAACGGACACAGTGTTCAAAGTGTCAATATTGGCTTAAAAGTGAAAAAAGTAGGAACAATTAGTTTAAACTGGGAAAAAATGGGAATGATAAATCATAAATAATCATGAAATATGGTGAAAAGAGGTTAAGTGACATTAGGTGGAAAAGTGATGGAAAAGGTTTATAAGTGCTGAAAATGTCTTGAAAGTGGAAAAAAATGCAAGTGTCAGAAATGGGAGTAGTGTAGCAAAAATGCATTAAAAGGAACAAAAATATGGCAAGAAAAAGTGATGAAAATAGGTTAAAGTATGGTAAGTTTGGTGTAGTTAAAGAAAAAGTGTGAAAATAGGTTAAAGTATGGTAAGTTTGGTGTAGTTAAAGAAAAAGTGTGAAAATAAGCAGAAATGGGCTTAAATTGTTTAAAAAATATTCTTAGTTTCTTGAAGGTATTTGGAAACCCTAAATGGGGTCCCGACCCCAAGGTTGAGAACCCGTGATTTAAAGGTTGATGGAGCTGAGCCTGGACATGTTGAGCTGTGTGACTCAGCACTCAGTGTAAAGCGTCTATTCATCGTAATGTGTCATTAATCAGTAAATTAACCACCTTTGCTTCTCATGTGATGCAGCAGCTGCTGGTTTACATATGAAAGGAAAGCGAGAGCCTGTGATTAGATTATATAGATTATACAGATCACTAATGCTCTGTGTGTCACTCCTCCATCCTTCAGAGGAATAAATGCTGTGGATGCTTATTTTCACACTACCTTTGAAAAACAATGACACTCTTTGAGCTTAGTTACCAGAACAGTACCATTCATAAACTGTCGTAAAAATACTGTTAATTTTCTCACTTTTTTCACATCAGATATTTTCAATAACTTCAGACCTAACCATAGAGAAAACGTTTTCATTATATTTCTATATTTTTAAGAAGTTTTTATTCCCTTTTTGTCTTTTTTTCCTAAAAGAAAACACAAAATATGCATTTTTGTTTTTTTTTAAAAAATAAGATGCAAAGTGGAATATTTGGTATGAAGTTATTACAGTGGTAAGTAGATCAATAATAGCAATTGGTAATAATAATTGATAGGAATATTGATTTTGAGGCATTATTACTGTTAGAGTTCTGAGCATTTATTTTTAAAAAAAAAAGACCTACACTCTGAGTACCCTTCATAAGTGTCTTTAAAATGTCTTTTTCTTTTTTCAATAACTTCAGACTTATCCATAAATGTTGTTTATCATTATATTTTTATAATTTTCATTTTTATTTTTTGTCATTTTCAATGAGAAAAACACAAATTATGCATTTCCCTCTAAAATAAGGTGCATTTTGTATTTTGAAGGTAGATGTTTAGATGTATTGGGTATTTATGGGAAAACCACTTATCTTAGTATAACAGTATATCCTAAATATATGGTTATAATGGGAGACAATGGGACCAAATGGGTTCTGAACTCAGTGTGGGTACATTATATATCTTCTGTTCTATACATGTTACAGTCAAAGTGATCATGGAATTATGAACATTACATTAAAAGAAAACTGTCTAAAGTTTATACAATTAGTTTTGAAACTGAATGAGGTATTGATAATGTTGGGCCCTGAGGATTAAATCCTAATCAGATCAGAGTGATTTACAAAGCAATAAAGATCTGTTCTGAAAGTAATGAGTCAGTGGTGATGCATTCAGGTACCCTCGTAAGACTGAGCATCACTAAAAACCAGTTAAAATCATCTGCTTTGTGACGTTGACCTTAGTCCCACTTTGATTCTGAGAGGCTGACGATTGGACGGTGGTGACGGGGTCAGTGTGTGACTCCGCCCACAGCTGTGCCATGCTGGGGGGGTCTATGGTGTGTTCAGGTACTGTGTATAAAAGGTGACATCATCAGTGTGTGTTTGCCTGATTTTGCCACTACGTTACCCGTCAGCATGTGGGACGACTCCAGCAATGGTAGGATTATGAAATCCTTCTCACTTCATGGTTTTTAATGCAATGGTTCCCAACCTTGAGGTCAGGACCCCATTTGGGGTCATGAGACACGGAAGGGGGTCGCCAGATGTCTTCAAGAAACTGAGAATATTTTTTTAACAATTTAAACCAATTTTTGGTTATTTTTAGAAATGTTCTGCAACTACACCAAACTTACCATATTATAACATTTTCTTCAATTTTTATTGCCATGTTTTTGCTCCTTTTAATGCATTTTTGTGACATTTCTGCCACTTCATCACATTTAGTGCCTTTTCTGCACATTTTTCCACTTTCAAGACATTTTTGGTTTTCATGTTGCTTTGTGCATTCTTGCATTTTGTGTACTTTTGTTTTCATTTTGTGTCTTTAGAGTTATTTCATGAGGGTTTTGTGTGTTATTGTGTACTTTTATGACTGTTTTGTCGTTTTTATAACCGTTTTGTGTGTATTTGGAATAATTTTGTTTTAACATTTTGTTCATTTTGTGTTTTGTTTTTGTCATTTTCTGAATTTTTCTTATAATTTGTGCATTTTTGTAGTCATTTGTTAAATGCTTGGTTTGTTCTGGCTTTTTGTGTAAATTTGTTGGCCTTTTGTGTCTTTGGTTATTTAATATGGGTTTGTGTACTTTTACAACTATTTTGCTGTCATTTTGTGGAATCGTATGTTATTTTGTTTACATTTTGTTCATTTTGCTGTCATTTTGTGTGTTTTGAGTTATTTTGTGAATTATGTTGGTATTCATAGTCTTTTTCAATTTCTTTAATTACAAATTTTGGCCAATTTTTTTGGGGCCACACTGACGGAAGCACACACACATTGACCAATCATGTGAGGCTTTAAAACAGGCTTCACTTTCGTTTATTCTCACATCTTATTTTTTCTCTCCCCAAAATGTAGATGTTTTTAGCATTTGATTTTGAGTGCATTGTGTATTTTTGGAGCACCACTTATGTGCACCCATTGCTTATATCTTTCTCTTTTTGAGGAATATTACCCAAAACTTTGAGAAAAATGCTAATTTAAAAAGCACACAGCTGAGTTTGTCCCCACTCAACCATTGTTCTTCAAACTACGCCCCTTTTTTCTCTTTGCAGATGAGTTTATTATTCATTGTGGATTTTTAAATCAGGATGCTTATGATCATAGAAACCTGTAGCAGTCAAAGATATGATTATAAAATGAATTCAGGAGTTTCATCAGTAATTTGCTTTATGAAGAATCTTTGTATTTCTTAACAAAGATGTTTATATAAAGATTACATTGAAGCTTTTCTTGGTCACATAAATACATAAATAAGTGTTGGTGTCATCGATCAATAAATCAGACTATTTGCTTTAAAAAAAGGTTGAAATTACTGCTTGAAAGTTTTTCATGTCCATCGTAAAAACTTTTATTGACAATGTTTGGTGCATTGCATTGTGGGATGTGGAGTCCTGTATACCAGGAGTTCTCAACCTTGTGGTCAGGACCCCATTTTGGGTTGAGACACTAGGAAGAGGTTGCCAGATGCCTTCAAGAAACTAGGAATATTTTTGGAAAAATATGAGCCCATTTTTGCTTATTTTTATTCTTGTTTTGCAACTACACCAAACTCACCATATTTTAACCTATTTTCATCACTTTTTCTTGCCATATTTTTGTTCCTTTTAATGCATATTTACTACATTACTCCACATTTCATTAAATTACTCCACATTTCAAAGCTTTTTCTGCAATTTTTTTTCCACTTTCCACACATTTTCAGCACTTGTAAATCCTTTCCACCACTTTTCCACCTAATGTCACATATTTTGACCTATTATTGTCACTTTGAACCTCTTTTCACCATATTTCATGTTTATTTTTGCCAATTTAACCACATTCATGATTTGTCATGCCCATTATTTGCCAGTTTAAACTAATTGTTCCAATATTGACACTTAAAACCTTTTTTACCACCTTTTTATTGCCACTCTAATTTGCAACTTTTAACTAATTTCCATAAAAATAAAAAACAAATTCTTCCTATTTTTTTTAATCCAATATTGACACTTTAAACCTTTTTTTAAAAATCACTTTTACTGCACACTTTTGTCCACTCTAATTTGTAACTTTTGACCAATTTCTGTGGTGGTGAAACCCCATTTCACCACCATTAGTGGTCAATTTTAACCCATTTTATTTGTGATTAAAACAAGAATTTCCATCTTTAAAATGACTGTAATAATAATAAATGTTCCTGGATAACAGTGGATATTATTCAGATGAATAAATAAATGTGGTTATCACAGATTCATAGAACAATGGACCATCATTTTACTGACTTTATGGATGAACCCTAAAAATCTCTCCCCTTTATTCCCCCTTATAGATGGTCCTGTCTCCACATGACTGTTCAAGTGTTTTTACTTTGTTCTTACTGTGATTTCTTGTTTTAATCAGAAATAGTGGAAAAGGTGGTGAAATTAGATTATTAAAAACCACAATTGGTTAAAAGTTGCAAATTGCAGTGGCCAAAAAAAGTGGTAAAAAGGGTTCAAAGTGCCAATAAAATTAGTTTAAATGAGCAAATAATGAGCATGACAAATTGTGAACAAGGTTACATAAAATTTTTTTTAAAAAAAGCATGAAATATGGTGGTTTATAAGTGCTGGAAATGTCTAGAAAGTGGAAATAATGTGCAGGAAATGCATTGAAATGTGATGAAGTGTCAGAAATGGAAGAAATGTAGCAAAAACACATTAAAAGAAGAAAAAATATGGCAAGAAAAGGTGATGAAAATAGGTTAAAATACAGATAATTTGGTGTAGATGCAGAAAGGTCAAAGGATAATGTAAACACTGAATCCTTGTTTATTCTGAAGGTTTCCCACAGATGAAACTATAATTACTCTCTCCATCTGCTCCTTGCTGTCCAGGTGAGGGGGACAGTGCGGCTTCCAGTGGGGGCCCCGTCCGCAGTGCCAGCCGCAGGAAGAGGACCAGCTTCTCCAAAGAGCACGTGGACCTACTGCGGACCACCTTTGAGACCAACCCGTACCCTGGCATCAGCCTCAGGGAGACCCTCTCCCAGAGGACGGGTATCCCCGAGTCACGCATCCAGGTTAGCTGCATCGCTACGTGGCGCTAACAACGCTAAAGCAGTGCTTTTAAACCTCTGTGCAGACAGAAATAATCCTCCTAACAAAATGTCTATTTGTTGCTCATGCTCAGATTATGGAAGAGGATTACTGCCAATTTTGATGGAGAAAATAATTTTGTGCAAATTTAGAATAAAGTCGAGAATATAATTGAAATTTTGAGAATGAAGTGAATATTTCCAGAATAAAGTAGATATTTGCAGGATGAAGTCCAAATGTAAAAATGAAATGTAAAATGTTGAGAATAAAGTAGAAATTTTAGAAAATATGCTGATACAATATTGTGATAAAAGTTGATTTGTTATCAAAGTCAAATCTACAGAAGCTGACTAGGGCCAATTCACCATGACAACAGTCTCCATCCAAACTGGTCCTCATCTGTTTCTGTAGCTCCTCAATAACCACTGGGTGGACTGATTTTTCATGTTTATGAGCTAAAGGAGAAAGAATCTTAGTTATTAAGCCCAACTTTGAAGTTTAGTTGAACACATTCTTTGATACAGAGCCATGACCTGTTGTTTATTATCATATGGGGAATTGGCTTTCGTCACCTTACGTAGATTTCACTTCATTAGCAAACCTTCCACTTTCATCACCATATTGTATTTTGATTTCATTTTCAAAATTTCAACTTTATTCTCAACATTTTGACTTTAATCTTGATTTGCTCAAAATAATTTCCTCCATCAAACTTGGCCCTAATCCACTTCCGTATCAGCATGTTTACAATGTTTAATTAATGACCAAACAAGCATCATTTAACTCTTATTACTATTAATTTAACAGAATAAGATGGTGTTAAAAACATTAAATGTCTATGTAAAAATGGGTAAAATTTTCATAAGGAGTACATTTGGGGAACATTTTATGTCTGGGCCTGAAACTTTTTAACATTGTTTTCAGTAAATATGTTCCCCACTAAATCCTAGATTTCTACTTCTGTTAGTTTTTTGTAATAAAGTTTTGATTAAGGATTTTCAGCACTTTTCCTTTCCACTTTATCAACCGTATCCATGGAAACCCCAGAACAACTTTTTGATGTCATTTATTAAAAAAGCCAAAGAAGGACATTGGGTATTAGAACAGAAACCATTGAGTTGTAGCTCAGTGTGTGATGGCTGACCAACACAAAGGTAACGGAGTGGAAAGACCTTCATTTAACCCATGTTAAACAAACTGCTGCTCATACAACACAGCTAACATGGAACAGAAAGTTAGCTATCGCTACCTTTACACTACACCATTTTCATCGTATACATCAGTGGTGGGACTAGATTAGAAAATATGATCTAATTTATTAGATTCTTTGGATCTATTCATTTTCAGTGTAAATGGATTTTGGTATTTGAATCAATGAAAACGATAGACAAGCTTTAACAACAAAATGTGTATTGTTTTTCATTGAGTGCTAACATAATGTGTAATACTGTATGAATAAAAAATACTATGATTGCATTGTTCACAAAGCACTAACTTATATTTAACTAAACTACATTCATGATTTTTGGGATTTCTTTGTATTAAAATAAAAACATCACTTAGTCCAGAACATTCCAGAGAAATATAAACTGAACAGTGTAAAATATTTATAATATCTGTTGATATCATGAAATAAACAGAACAACTGATGAAGATGATGAATTTAGTCTGAAATAGTTTTTCTACATAACAGTTGATAAGTTGGGTCAGACGATGCTATCTGTAGCATAGCTACTAGCCCCGCCCACATCCTCTACCATAGAGTGGTCGACTGTCACTACAGTCATTTATCACTGACTTTGTTCATTTGTCACTCATGGATTTATTATTGGTTCTGAACCCTGTCTGAGTGTCAGTGTGGATTGGAGACACTGTCTGCTCCACTAGGACCATTGTCCCTGCTAGCTGCTACATGTTAGCATTGAGGTGTTAGCTGCTACATGTTAGCATTGAGGTGCTAGCTGCTACATGTTAGCATTGAGGTGTTAGCTGCTACATGTTAGCACTGAGGTGCTAGCTGTTACATGTTAGCATTGAGGTGCTAGTTGCTACATGTTAGCATTGAGGTGCTAGCTGCTACATGTTAGCATTGAGGTGTTAGCTGCTACATGTTAGCACTGAGGTGCTAGCTGTTACATGTTAGCATTGAGGTGCTAGTTGCTACATGTTAGCATTGAGGTGCTAGCTGCTACATGTTAGCATTGAGGTGTTAGCTGATACATGTTTAGCATTGAGGTGTTAGCTGATACATGTTAAGCATTGAGGTGTTAGCTGTTACATGTTCGCATTGAGGTGTTAGCTGCTACAAGTTACCATTTAGGTGCTAGCTGCTACATGTTAGCTTTGAGGTGCTAGCTGCTACATGTTTAGCATTGAGGTGCTAGCTGTTACCTGTTTAGCATTGAGGTGCTAGCTGTTACATGTTTAGCATTGAGGTGTTAGCTGCTACATGTTTAGCATTGAGGTGTTAGCTGCTCCATGTTTAGCATTGAGGTGTTAGCTGTTACATGTTTAGCATTGAAGTGTTAGCTGTTACATGTTTAGCATTGAAGTGTTAGCTGTTACATGTTTAGCATTGAGGTGCTAGCTGCTACATGTTTAGCATTGAGGTGCTAGCTGCTACATGTTTAGCATTGAGGTGCTAGCTGCTATGTGTTTATCATTGAGGTGCTAGCTGAGGCTAGCAGAGCTCCGCTGATCTATTAACTCTAGCACAATTTTCACTCAGCTGGGCTTTTGTCCGGTGTTTTTATTTAAACTAAAATTAACACCCACTTCTCCTCTGGTTCTCCTGTTTCTTGTGTTGTGGTCTGTGCATCAGTATTATGGGTATACTGGGAACTCGTGAAGAGAGAGGTTCTGTGCTGTTTGGATTGTAAAAAAAAGTGATTGTGTTTTTTATTTTTTTTGTGCATTATTTTTCTGTAGATTGATTAATCAATCAAAATTAACGCGTTAAAGTCCCAGACCCCAAGGTTGAGAACCCCGGGTGTAGTCAACCTGCAGTCAGTCTCTTATTTTCTTTTTCTCTTTGTGGTCCAGGTGTGGTTTCAGAACCGAAGAGCTCGGACCCTCAAAGGCTGTGGAGCAAAGAAAGCCCTGTGGCAGCCGGACAGCCCGGCCCATGAATCCTTCCCCCCACCTCGTGCAGTGGCCAGCCGCGGGCCACAGGTCAGTCCTATCCCTGCGGGTACTCATGGCGGCCCCCCGGCCTGCCCTACCCGGATGATGAGGAGCCTGGATGAGGCCTGCTACTACGACCAGAGTCCCCCTCCTGCCTACTCCTCCAGTGACGACCAAGGGCGCTACAGCGCCATGTACGAGTGTAAACGGGGGCCACTGCAAGGCGGGGTCTCCAGCACGCCTATGAGAGGCTACTGGCCCCACCCAGGAGGAAGCCAGCATTCCCCCGCCACACCCATATGGTGCAAGTCTGCTCTGGAGCGCAAGAACCTGCAGCCGAGCTTCAGATACGCAGCAGAACACGCCGCCTCCCACACCCCCTCCACACTAGCCCCCATTAAACCAGAGACCCCAGACTCTGGGTTTGAAGAGAAAAGCCTGGAGAACAGCCCAGCCAAGGACTCTGCCTACCCCATGGAGGACCTGTGGGGGGACACGTCTATGGAGGACTGGGGGGCGGTCCGCTACACGCCCCTCCCTGAGCTGCCATTGGGCGACATCCTGGAGGAGCTGAACGAGGATTGGCTGGGGGACGGATCAGCTGCTGCCGACGGAACGCCCTTCACCTGACCTCCAAATGTTTTATTTGTTTTAAAATGTTAATACGTTTATATTTAAAGTTCTAACAGAGTTTCATTTATTTCACTTAATTTTCACATGTTTTAAATCTTTCAATCCGTTATGTTAATTTCACAAATTGCTTCACTCTGATTAATTTAAGATTATCACCTTTATGGAATGTTGTGAGCACAAATAAATCAGCTTGTATTTTTAAAAAGTGTTGGATGTTCGTGTTGATTTCATAGCACTTTTTAAAGCACGATAAAGAAGAAAGTAACAATTCTAAGATTCAAGAAAAATATTGTACGTTCACCATTTTGATATGTTTAAAACACACACACTGCAAGATGAGAAGAAGCAATAAAATAGCAAAAAGAATGCAAAAAATTCACAAAATTTATGAAAAAATGACTACACACACAAAAAAAAAACACCGGGACAGAAAAAACAAATCTACCCGCAAAGAAATTACAAAATTCCATTAAGAGAAGGCAAAAACTGAGAAAACCACAAAAATGACAAACATGTGAAAATGACCTATTACAAGTAAATGACTTAAACAAATGGCCAAAAAACACAATTTTACAGAAAAAAAGTTGAAAGTTTGACCCTCAGGTTAGACACTTTTTTAGCCCTGCTGTGATAAAAGTTGATAATCTTTGGTTTCCAAAATGTGCTCCTCCATTAGAAAACGTCCCTCATTCACTTCAAAATAGGGTTTCCTGTTCTATTGCTCTGTCCAGAGGGGTGTTCCATAAAGGAGGGTTAACAAACTCTGAGTCTATCCATAAACTCTGGGTCAACATACCCAGTGATGGGAAACTCTAGGTATCTGATTCCATTACAGCTGGTATGAAGTGGGTTAATCAACCCTGAGTATGTAAAACTTGGGTTGCTGATGTGCACGCGCGCGATTAAAAAGCCTTCATCAATGGATCAGAGAAACTCGAGCTGCCATGGCAACCACCCGCAAGAGAGTGATTTATTCACTAAAATGGGTGAAATAAGCCAGTGTTTGAGGAATATGAGCCTGTTCTAAAGGTGTGTTCAGTCTTCAGTGATTATAGTGGCTTAAATCACCCGTAATTAGTCACACTTTTTTGTCTCTTCATCACTTTATTGGTTCAGTGACATGACGAGCGGTGAATAATATGAATAAAATGTGTCTGAGGAGACGTGTCAGCAGCATAGGATGGCTGCATAGAGAGTCCACCTGTTACACTGAATATAAAGACAGTGACTGCTGTTTGATATCACATCATTGATATTGATTTTTAATGTAATATTGTCAGTCATCTCAACGTCTTAAAAATTTTTTATTTTGGTACTTCCAGAGAATTTGCACATTAGCTAAAATTTTTGTTTCACTCGTAACATTTATATTTATATTTAAAAATTTAGATTTAAATGTAACATTTAGATTTAAATGTAACATTTAGATTTAAATGTAACATTTAGATTTAACATTGACATATTTATGAGGGAAAAAAATCACAAATTTCACAAATATTGCTGTAAATCTGGTCAAAAGTAACATAAAATAATTCACACACGTTTTTTAAACATGGTTTGTTGCTTAATGTGGCAAAATGTTGCTGTTTATTTTACCATGTGCAACTTTACAATCAGCACGTTTTCTTTTTCTGACTGAACTCAAGCCTTTTTTGTGAGTTCTGAAAAAAATCTGAACTCAGATGTTTAGTTTATCACACATGAAGTCCACAGGATGTGCAGCTGTTCTATCACAGCAGTGCAACATGCTGCTACTGTTTTCATCCAAAAGAACAAAAAACACAGTCAGTCACACAATGAGCTAAGACGCAGCAGGTCCCACTATTGTGTATAAATCCGGAAGCCTCATGAGAACAGCTTTATTTTCTCTTTTTTTGCATTACCCAGAATGCCTCGGGAGACCAGGCTCCCTTCTACCAACAGCAGAAACACTTTACGACAGTCATACGTCACACTGTTGTGACACACACACATACACAGGTTGCTGTGGTACATAACATCTACCTCCCTTTTTTAAAACATCCGAACAATGGTCATAAGCTAAGACCCCTCCTCCCCCAAGTGCTCAAAAACAACATCAAGGCCGAACGGCCAACCTGGCTAGATAAACCGGGTAGACTGCCGGTTTACCCGTATAGCCCTGTGGGTTATTCTGCCACATCACAGGCTATACGCTACGCTAATGCATCAAAAGTCAGTAAGATAGTCGTTGAGGTACAATGGCCTTTGGCGGGCCCGGACCGGACGGGGTCCAGTCTGCAGGGGTTCAACCCGCACATCTGGTCTAACCAGGGTTTCCGCCCGTGTGTCTGGATTGTCCCAGACCCCATCAGTGCAGCGTGGATCAGTCGCGGCTTGCTGGACTGACACAGAAGATTGCTTCACTCGCGGGAGGCGGCTGACATGCCAGCGTGAACCATCGGTCACACGGAAGGTGGCTGGCCCCAGTTGTGCTGTGATCTGTGTTGGTGCAGACCAGAAAGAAAGCAGCTTGTGGGTCGCCAGACTCGAACCCAGTCAGATACACTAAGTGCAGGCGGTTTCACGCTGTGTTTCTTGTCAAACCACCGCTTCATGCTACCTTGTTGTTGTGTCACTCTGTCGCCTGGGGAGGGCGTCGCTGCCGGAGTGTCTCTCGCTGGAGGGCGTAGCCGGTCCAAGGGAAGTTGTAATTTGTGCCCTAGCATCAGTAGGGCTGGAGAGCTGCCAGTGGTAGTGTGGGATGTTTCTCTGCAGAGCAGTAGGTTGCTCTGCAGTGATGTTGAGAATGAAAGACCATCTGCCATGTGTGCTCTGAGCGTGTTCTTAAGGGTCTGATTAAACCTCTCCACACCTCCATTGGCCTGTGGGTGGTTAAAGGCCGTCCTAATGTGTTTTATCCCCCTCCCCTCTGCAAAAGCCGCAAAGTCAGCTGAGACAAACTGAGGCTCGTTATCGGTGGTAATGGAGTCAGGTACACCTCAGCAGGTGAACAAAGAGGAGAGGAAGTCGATGACCACTGCAGTGGTGACAATCCCGGCAGGGAGCACCTCTGGCTATTTGGAGTGGAGATCGTATGCCACCAGGAAGAAGGGCTGATGTTGAGGGATGCTGTGAAGTTCACCACATATGTCCACCTGTATGTGACTCCATGGAGCCCAAGACATGGCACAGGCCATAAGGACGGAGGTGGGGAAGAGCCAGTTTTACCACTGGTGAAGGCAAGCCGCACAGTCTCTGACAAGATCTTCGATGTTTCTGTCGATACCCGGCCACCAGGCCAGGCCCCTGCAGCATTGCTTGACTCTTACAATGTCCAGATGGCCGTCGTGGACCATGGCCAGGACCCATTCCCTCAAAGCGCTTGGGAACACCATGCACAGCCCTCTTGCCACACAGACTTCATTCCAGCAGGAGAGGTCCCCTCTGACCCAGTGAAATGGTGCTAGTTCCTCAGGAAACCTGGTAGGCCAGCAGGTACAAATGAAGGTGCAGAGCTGAGCGAGGACAGGGTCCTGTGCAGAGGCCGACTGAAGGTCTTTCAGGGAAACAGCTGCCTTGAGGGGCATGTGGAGCACAAGGATCTGTTCTGGTTCCGAGGAGTCCTGGTTGGTGTCTGGTGCATAGGTGGGTGTGGCTCTGGAGAGGAAATCCGCCACAACATTCTCCCTGCCTGGGGTAAACTGTGTGGTGAAGTTGTATGTCTGTAGCCTCTCAGACCACCGATATAGGCGCAGCGGTTTGTGGCCCGATCCGGTTGTGACCAGGAGGGCTGTGAGAGCCTGGTGGTCGGTCCGTAGAGTGAAATGTCGACCGTAGAGGTACATGTGCCACCGCTCACATGCCCATTCGCAGGCTAGCGCCTCCCTTTCCTGACAGAGTACTTCTGCTCCACCAGTCCCCTGGTGGGATTGAGACAGGACTGCGCTGACCGCAGTGTTAGAGGCGTCGCAAGTCACAAACGTGGGGCCCTGAAGGTCAAAGTGGGCAAGTACAGGTGGGGAGGTCAGCTGAGACTTGAGCCGGAGGACTGCAGCAGAGCATGCAGGAGACCAGACCCAGGGTGCATCTTGCTTCAGGAGGGCGCGCAGTAGTGTCAGAGTAGAAGGGAAGAAAACATAAATAATAAGCAGTCATCCCCAGAATTTATGATAGTTGTGCCGGGCAAGAGGGTTCAGGCAGGCACAGGACCGCATTGACGTTCGAGTGCAGCAGGCTCAGGTCCTCAGCGGTCAGGCGGAATTCCGGCGCTGCAAAGATGCACTTCTCCCCATTCAGCATGAGGTTGTGACCGGCGAGCACATCCAGCACCCTGGAAAGACGGTCATCATGCAGGAGGGCACCACGATGTCGTCCAGGTACACAACTACGCCGAGGATGCCTGCAAAGATGGTGGCCGTGATTTTCTGGAAGCAGCTGGGAGCTGAGCTGAGTCCACAGGGCATCCGGGTGTAACGAAAGACCCCCATGTGAGTCACAAAGGCGGTGAGGTTGCGGCTATCAGGGTGTAGGGAAACCTGCAGGTAGCCCTGGTGAAAGTTGAGCTTTGAGAAGACTGTTGAGCCATGAAACTGTGCAGAGAGCTCCTCCACTGTGGGTAGTGGGTATCTGTCCGGGACCACGGCTTTGTTTACCTGTCTGAGGTCAACACAGGGATGGAGGCCGCCGGTCTTCTTCTTTGCCACCACCAGATTGGAGATCCAGGGTGAGGCGTCAACTCGTTTGATGAATGGTGGTTGGGCTTGATGGGCGGGATGAGCGGCGCTGGGCTCTTGTGGAAGCAGGTGCTGAGCGGCACACTTTAGCAAAGTGATTGAGTCTACCACAGCGCTGACATCTCTGTCCCATGGCTGGGCAGGCCGGTGCACGTGTGGCGTGGGAGGATGAGCCACAGTTCCCGCATGGCCGACGTGCTGAGGCACCCTGGCGTCCCGCAACGTTAACCTCAAACTCGTTGTTAGGATAAGTGCGGAGGGGAGCCTGGTCTATTGGGGTCACAGTCTGTGCCAGTGGAGTGGAGAGAGAAGGAGCCAGGCCTGTAGCCGTTAGCCGCGAAGCTAGCTGAGCAGCCGACTCAAGCTGAAACAGCATTTCCACTGCCTTAGACAGTGTTGTATCGTCCGGTGCCATATGCGGTCTCTCACGAAATTTGTAAAAGCTGTGTTCATCTGTAACGTATTGATGAACGGACTCACTGGGTCTCTGTTCGCGCTGTCTAAAGATGATCCGTTGGACGATGACGCTCTGTGGAGCAGCAAAATGTCCAGCCAACAAGGCAACACAGTCCCAAAACTTATCCACGGGTCCGAGCGTGCGGAAAATACGTTCTCCCTCGTTTCCCTGGCTGTGGATGAGCAGGGCCTTTAGCCTAGCATCGCTAGCATCAGCTAACCGGGCAGCGGCGATAAATGTCTCAAAAGACTCAAACCAACGGGGCCATGGAATCGGCGTTTCGCAAGGAATGGAGAAAGTGGTGAATTTGGAAAAAACTCCATCCTCGTCGCCAATATTGTGTATGAATCAGGAAGATGGTGACTGTGTGCCTCATGAGAACAGCTTTATTTTCTTTTGCATTACCCAGAATGCCTCGGGAGCTCGGGCTCCCGTTTACCAACAGTAGTAACACTTTACAATAGTCATACGTCACACTGTCATGACACACACACATACACAGGTCGCTGTGGTACATAACACCCACCAGTCCTCACATCTGTGGATTCGCCAAAGAATACTGCTTTTAATGTGTTTTTGCTACATTATTCCCATTTCTGACACTTCTCCATCACATTCCAATGCCTTTTCTGCAAATTTTTTCCACTTTGAAGACATGTTCAGCACTTTTAAACCATTTCTACTACTTTTCCACCTAATGTCACATATATTGACCCATTATTGCAGAGATGGGCAACTTCTATCACTGTAGGGGTCACGCAAAGGTGATTATCTGATTCAAGGGCCACATTATCAACATTCATGTCAGCATATAGAAGAATGACCAATCTGAGCATTAATACAAGCTTAAAAACACATTTAGTGTTTTCAAATAATTTTGTAGATTTTCTTGTCAATATGGCAAATTTTTTGTCATCTTTTTTTCGTTTTTCAAGTCATGTATGTTTTTCTGTTCTTGTTGTCATTTTGTGTAATTTTGTGTCTTTGAAGTCCTTTTGTTTATGTTGTTGTTTTTGTAGTCATTGTGTGTGTTTAAGTGGTTGTTTAGTGTGTCATTTTTTGTCATTTTGTCTGTTTTATGACTAATTTTGAATATTGTCATTTTTTTTTTAATCTGTTTGTGTTTTCGTTATTACTTTTTGTACTTTTCTTGACATTTTGTGCATTTTGCTATCGCTTTCTGTGTTTCAGGAGTTTTATGTATTATGTTGTTCTTCATGTAAATTCCAACTTCATGAATTACAATTTTTGTTTTTCAAACTGTTTTGTACATAATAAAAATTTTGTATTGTGGTTGCTGGACTTCCTCATGAAAAGAAGACGTGCTCCAAGGTTGGGGTGAATTATAATTGTAATGCGTAATTGACAATTATGGCTTATTCATAATAATGGACTTTGTAATTGTAATTGGCACATAAATTCTATAAAAACTACAATTTACATGTTACAGTTCTGTCTTACACATTACCAATTATTAATATATGCTTATCTTTTAAAACAAAAACAAAAAACAAAAAATCTAGGGGTATACTAATAAAAAAGTCTCAAACACCCCCACCAAAGACATTAATACTTAATATGTTCAATGATCAGGAAGCCTAACAAGGTAACCAAGAGATGAGAAACTAATTAGATGATATATAATATTTATTAGTGTATTTTACAGATGTTTTTAGACATGGGTCAAAACTGACCCTTTAGCATTAGAGACGCTAACAGAAAGCTAACACAGGAGGAAGGTTACATTTTACAGGGTTATTTATTAAAGGATCAGTTATTATGACTGATTTAATTTGAACTTTAGTAATTGAGAACGTCATTGTAATTGACTTTCAGTGGAAAAAATAGTCATTGTAATTTAAATTGTAATTGGAAAAAATGCTTGTCACTGTAATCATAATTTAGTTGTAATTGAGCATGAATAATTGAAGTTGTAAATGTAACTGAAAAATGTAATTCTGATACGTACAACACTGATCTCTGTTATATAAATCCAGTGAAAATGAAACTATGAGTGTGTGTGTGTGTGTGTGTGTGTGTGTGTGTGTGTGTGTGTGTGTGTGTGTGTGGGGTGTGTGTGTGTGTGTGTGTGTGTGTGTGTGTGTGTGTGTGTGTGTGTGTGTTCTTCCCCAGCTGTGGAAAGCCTTGAAGCTTCTTCTTCTTCTTGTTTAAAGCGTGCTGTGCATCATGTGACCCTCTGACCTTCCTGGCAGCAGTGATTTCTCAACAGAAGCAACATTTCCTTATTTACAGTAAAATGAGCTGCGACGCGTCATGAGCTTTTTCACAGTTTCTAAAATCAGCAACGATCCACACTCCTCCTGTGTCAGTAGTAGTAGTGTGTGTGTGTGTGTGTGTGTGTGTGTGTGTGTGTGTGTGTGTGTGTGTGTGTGTGTGTGTGTGTGTGTGTGTGTGTCGTATACCTCTGACTCTCTGCAGAGTCTCTAAACAGGATTCTGTCTTTAAAATGAGTCATTTTAAGTTTTTCTGCCATTTTCAATCCAATAATAAAAACCAAGGCTGATATCCTAAATAGTGATTGGACGGCCGTACTGAGTACAAAGCTTGACTTGTTTCCTTGGTGGCTGAAGTTATAGAGTAAACTTTTGCGTGGGAGTATTTTTATCCTCAGGGTTTGTGTGTTTTCTGAAGTTAGTGATTACTCACTAACTTCAGCCACCAGAGCATGTCAGCGCACTCTTTAGGGGAGACTGAAGGTGCCTCAGTTTCCACTGGATGCGGCTCCGCTGCGTTACGTCACCGCTGCGTCACCAGAGCTGATAGGTTTACACTTTAGTCTGTGTTAATTTCCACCAGGTCTGCTGCGGTGCGTGTCTGCTCCTTCCCAGATGTGGTAGTCCGGTGCCCTCCACCAGATATACACAGGGCTTCTATTTCTGGCGGACACCGGAGCACGATGCATCAATCAGCACAGAGCAAATGAAGCTAAACAGGAAAATAAGCACGTTCTCAACAATAAAATATCCGGTTACCTTTCAAAATAAAACACTTCAGATTATATTTCTTGTAACTACATCACCAAAATGTCATAATGTGTAAAAAAAAATCACATCCACTATATTGTTTCCTCTCATACTGTAACTCACTGTAAACTGCAGCAACTTTGATTCAGTTCATGTTAAACTGGTGCAGATTTATCTCTTCTCTGTTGGCTGTTGATAAAAAATGTGTCTATGACAAATCCATAGAGTCCAACCTTCTTGTTCTCCTTCGTTAGGAACACTGACCTGTTTATCTGTTTATTGTTGTGTTTAGAACACATACATTTAACTGCGTTCTCGCGTGATTATACAAATATTGCGAGAACTCCTCTGTCTCGTGATGTCACAGTCGTCCAACTGGACTGTGCCGTGGCGCACTCAAAACGCAACCGGTTGGGATTACCGGATGGCGGACAGCGGGGCAAAACCGGATCAGAGCCGAGGCGCAGTGGTGACGTTTCCAGTGGAAACCCCAGGTTAGGAGAGCTCTTCTTCTCTGCTTCAATGTCTGAACTGTTGCCCCCTACGGTCACAGATTTTTGTCAGGTCACAACTGTTTTTATCCTCTTTCGGTAAACAAAAGAGGGTTACACCCACATCTTTAACTTTTCCTTACTATTTATATCAGTGGTTTTCAAACTTTTTTGGCTCAAGTTCCCCTTTCTCTTATTTCTGAATCCAAGTCCCCCCTTTGTCCTTCTACAACATTTTGCTTAGAAAATTATTTAAAAACAATTATAGATCATAATGATGGGATGGAGGAGTAACAAACATTTCAAAGAATCTCCTTTTTTAAATAAGTGGAAATAAACAGTATTTAATGCAGTGTTTCATAACATTTTTTGGATCGTGACCCCATTTTGATTTCAAGAATTTCTGGCGACCCTAAAGACATATTTTTTTTTTCTAGAATTAGATTTTGATCATGTTTGAACTCAGATTTTTATTTATTTATTTATTTATTTTACTGTATTTTAGTTTAACTAGATTTACATTTCACCACGTGTAAATTATAGATTTACAGTTGTTTATGATTGTGTGTTTAATAATGAAAGAAGAATAATTAAAACATTTCAAAAATCTATTTTCATTTTTCAGAAACTTCAGGTGACCCCAACATGGGGTACGACCCCAAACTTAAAAAACACTGATTTAGTGGCTCCTGAATAGATTTAATTCTATAGTTTTTATTGTGTCCGGTCATTTCACACCTGGGGTGGGACCAAGACTGACACTTTATTTGTTAATTTTATCTCCAGTACCCCCTGTAGTATAATTGCATACCCCATTTGAAAACCCCTGATTTAGAGCAACCAAAAGCAGAAAAAGGTATAATTTTGACTGAAAAAGCTGCTAAATCATCTATAAATCAAGCTGAATGCTTCACTCCAATAGAAAACAATGGGATGTTTACAGGCAGTGGGGCCCTGTGACATCATCAATCACGTGATTTCAAAATGGAGGAACACAAGCTCTAAAACTGTGAAGTAGTCCCATTTTTACAAATGAATAAAATGAATATGGTGCATAATAATGCGTTTTGTTAGACATAGATCTACTAATAAAGACATTTGGAAGGTTTTTGGCCACATTTGTAAATAAAAAAAAAAAAAGTGGAGGATCCTTTAAAGGAACTCAGATGATCTCAGTTTACTCCAAAGCAAACATGTACATCCTATCCTATCTTAAAGCGCCGACGCTGCACAAACAGGCTGAGTGTGTGAATGATGGAGCTCAGCTGCTGAAGCCTTGACTAAAATTACGGCCTGTAATGTGAGCGACGTGTCCCGGAGCGTTCCACACAGCTCTAATTTAGGAGCTCACCACACAGCTTTTTGATTGCCCTGATACTCTCATCTACGGCCTCGGCCTGTGATTCATTGTGATCACTGACACACAGGACGTCTCATACGTTCGACCCTCACAATCAGCGGAGACGTGAAAGCAGCAGCTTTGGCGTTTGTTTGCCTTTCTTAAAATAGAGCAGCACACCCTGCACATGCAGCCTTCTGTTTATAGGCCAGAAACCTGAAACCACGCGTCACTTTTCACATTTTTTATGCTTTGAATGTTTACGAGAAACATTCTGTAATGCAACAAGATCTCCTGAACTTCCTGCATTTGTTTTTACATGAAACGCCATCTGTAATCTTGGCTCAATGTACAAACAGTTAAAAATAAATGGACAGAAGGTCAGCCACTCATTACTGAAGATCCACTGCTTCCACTCAAATCATCACAACTGTATTTTAAAGCTGCTCGGGACGATTCATGTTTTATTTCATCTGCATTAAAGGGGACATATCATGCTAAATCCACTTTTTTAGCCCTTAAATGCATTTTGCTGTCTATTTAGATTGTTTAGAAGTACAGAAAAAATCAAATTAGTCTCTTCAGGTGCTCCATTGATATCTTTATATTCTGTTTTGCTCATATTTTTCAATCTGTTTTGATTTTTCTATTCTCTATTACGTTTTTTGAACAATAACGTCACAGTATTTGCAGCAGAACTGCCAAATTAGGACATCGACTCCAAGCCCAACACTTCGAGCAATCCACCATTTTTATTTCCCTCTTTTATTTTGTAGTTCAAGCTCAAGGATGCCGAAGTTACGAGAGGATAAGTTAAAATGTTGGGTTGTTGGATGTAGTAACCCACACGCTTCATTACACCGTCTCCCAGCATCAGAACCTTTTCAAAGTACCTGGTTGAGTTTTATTTTTTATAGAAATGTACCCACATCTGTGGATAAGGTCATTTTTGTGTGCGCGAAGCACTTCAATGATGACTGCTTCATCAACCTCCACCAGTATAAAGAAGGATTTACAGAAAGACTTTGTCTGATTGAGGGTTCAATTCCTTCTATCTTTGGAGACGACGAACAGAGCACTTCGGTAAGCTGTAAATAACGCTAAAAAGTGTGATGATAAGACGTCCCTGTCATTGTTTTGTTAGCATTAGCAGTTGCACCGTCTTCATATGTTAGCGCTGTGTGCTCGTTTTAGATCCTTGATGATATGGCCTACGTGATTTAATTTAAGTCTAAAGTTTTCATTAGTCATTTCATTTTTCCATTTTTATCTCCAAAAATACTGTATTAAAATGTATTTCATGACGTTAGCTTGGCGCTAGCGTTAGCTCGGTGCTTGTGTTAGCTCACTTGTTAGGGTTCTGCAGGTTCATCATCTTCATTTTCATCTCGCTCCGCCGGGTCCGACTCTGGCTCAACATGTAAGGATGGATGGACAAGTCTTCTGTTGTTGACATTTTGTAAATAACGTGTGAATAAAACGTTTCTGCCGCTACATAATGGCATCTCTTCTATCAAACTACAAAAATGGCCGAACAGGGTGGAGTTGAACCGAGTGTCACCTCTGCAACCTGGAGAGGGGGCGGGGTATGAAGTGTCTCATTTGCATTTAAAGAGGCCGCACCAAAACGAGTTGCTCTCAGAAGAACATCAGAAAAGG
Source organism: Gouania willdenowi (assembly GCF_900634775.1). Taxonomy (NCBI): domain Eukaryota; kingdom Metazoa; phylum Chordata; class Actinopteri; order Blenniiformes; family Gobiesocidae; genus Gouania; species Gouania willdenowi. The sequence continues at coordinate 33,523,073 of NC_041058.1, forward strand.
GGTGGAGCTATAATAATGAGGAATTCAGACCCAAGCATTGCAGTTCCGCTTCCACAACTGTATGATTTTTATGTAGAAAGGAAGGATTTAAATGCATTATGTGTCCCCTTTAAGAGAAAGTGTTGCTTCATAAATCAAAAAAATCAAAGTTCATTTGATTGACAAAAAAGAAGATGCAAAGATTAAAATTGCTGCTTGAAATCACAGTAAGAATGAAGTAAAAACACTTCTGTGTATCTATATGGGATTTTAAAAATCACAGAAATTGGTTAAAAGTTGTAATTTAGAGTGGCCAAAAATGGACAGAATTTTTTTAAAGAAGTTTCAAAGTGTAAATATATACACAGCAAAAATTGGAGTGTTGATATTTCAGACGTAAATGAATCAGAGTTGATTTCCACTCTTAGGGTGTTATTTTAACACATTCTGATTCAAATGGTGTTCAGTGTTGGAGTTGTTTAACAGAGTTAGTCACGTCCAAGCAAATCAACACTGTAGCGATGTCCTCCTTACATCTCTACAGTGTTAATGTGCCTTGCTTCAGCAATGCCCCTGGACTTCAGGCTTGAAACCCCGTGCATTGATGCTGTGCGCGCCATTTTCATCTGCTGGAGCTGCTGCTGAAGTCGAGAGGAGTTTTTCGCTGAAGGTAAGTTAACTAATTCAAAATTATCAATAGTGTCAAATGACAGGCAGCATTTAAAAATGAAATATCTACTTTCCAATATATTTTAGCTATGAGTTGGACATTAACATGCGGTTGCACCGGAGCGGGTGAAGATATTGTCAATTAATGTCGGTTCGGTTCGGGTTGGGGCGGGTAATTTGAACGGACAGTCGCCTTTTCGTGTGATGTGTCCATGTATAATAACATGTAAATTAAAAAGGTACTGTGTGTGTGCGTGAAGTTATGTGTTTGGGCTCCCATTGGCCAATTTAGAACATTACGACTGTCCATGAATGCATCACACCTGCAGCTCATCAGCGCTGGCTAGCACCGTGCGCAGTACATCGTGAGGCGTGTGCACCATGTGGAATATCCTTTTTTCTTTACTAACCGTAACAACATGGAGGAGGAAATGCGGTCAAAGATAAGGTCAGGAGTTTACAGTTATTTTGTTACGCTTGCTTGGTGAAGCAAGCACCTGTTCACCGAAGTGTTCGGTGAAATGTGCTAATGATGCAGCTGTTGCAATATGGAGTCTGTTTCCACTTTCCATGCATACTAGCTAAAATATAACGGATTAGTATGACCGTTATGTCTGTGGATTTTCTTCTTGCTGGTTGGGTTGGGGCGGGTTCTGTAAATAGAGGCAGAAGCTCGGGGCAGGTGGTGCGGGTTGGTTTTAGCCATTTATGCTGGGCCCCGCCGGTTGAAAAAATCCCGACCCCGCGCATCACTAGCATCCACTATGTATATTGGATGTAAACCTGACGCTTTCGACGGGTTCTGCCGCGTCCGGTGTCAACGTGCCTTTAGAGTGGCCAGATGCAGAGACTACCCCGCCACCGCTACCACAGAGGTCGGACTCAGTGGACTTGACTGTTCCGGTGTTGTGACAGAATCTGTGACCTGACAAAAACTGTGACCACAGGGTGCGGTGTCAGTTGACCTGTAGCTGGGATTATTTGGTTCGACAAATTCGACTGTACGTTTTAGAATGTTTTTGAATATTTTGCAGAAGTTTTTTACAGTTATGTCATCAGTGCTAGTCTGGGGCAAATAATGTTTTTTTATTTTTTTTTGTTCAATAATTTTATTTACACATTTAATTATGTACAAAACTCTTACATAACTTTGTTTTGACTGGAAAAGGCAGAAAATTAAAAAAAACCCAAACAATTTATTACAAAAGATAAAAAACGGAGTAACATTTGATCAGGATTCATCACAGAAATGTGGGGCAAATAAAATGTTCAAGGGGGCACCATTGATTCGTTTTACCATTCACATGTCCAAAAATCGCACAGATGCACTCTATCGGGCCATGCAAATGTACAGACTAAGTGACCAAGCTTGCCAGGATTATTTTAAAATCCACTGCATGTGTGTCAAAGCTTTGACAGTCTTTACAGGGTATAACCTGCATGATGTGTGTTTAAGTGTTATTAATCATTTCAACTTGAATTGCTTCATTTTGTTTTGTTTTTTACATGAAGTGCTTATTACTGTCAATTTAATTTGTTTTTTGTAGGTCTCAGCATGCTGATCCAGGTTCGTTACTGCCAACAGCAGAAGTATGTGAAGGTGAATGATGTCGATGGACAGTTTGATTTCATGGAGTTCCATGAAAAAGGTTTGTTTTTACATATAGACTAAAAATTGAATGAATATTGTGTATGGGATTTTATCTAACTCTGTTTTATCTTTTTCTCGTCATTGAGAGATTTTGCATGCCACCTGACGCAAAAGTAGTGTACAAAGATACAACGGGGACAGAAGTTGATGAAGACATTTTCAGTGACCTTGTCAGCCAAGGCAGTCTGGTTCTAACAGTTTTCTCAAATGATGGTAAGAAATGTAGCGGTCAATGGTATGACCCAATCCAATTCCAGATGGTGTAACCTATGTTAAGTATATTGTGGAATTGATGTAATTCACTTTTGTAGTGCAAAATAATTGTTTTTCTTTTCCTTCTAGGGTTTTCCGATTCCTCCTTGTCCTCTCCATCTGAGTGGTCTGAATCTAGCTTCAGTTCAAGTGCATCAACTATACTTCTAGATGAGGTCCCTAGGAAGAAATCCAGAGTTGAAGGAATAATCAATGCAGCGTCTGCTAAAAAGGTTGCAACAATCCTCACTTCTCACAGATTTCTTTAAATGTATCTATCTATTATTCTGCTGTTAATCACAATTTTTTTTGGCTTTCTTTTTTTTTCCTTAAGTTGATCGAAACATTACTTGAAACCAGTTCAGGTGGTAAAGAGGTTCTCGAGGAATATCACACAACACAAACTCTTACAGATGCTACCAGAAGAAAACTGGTCAATATAATAGTGGCCCACATGATTGATAAACATGGGTAATCTTGTCCTCTTTATTAAGACTTTGATAAGAAAAATAACTGTTTAACCATTACATAAAGAATGCAAATTACATAAATAATTCCACCTCAATCTTTCTTCTCAGGCACATCCCCACCAAAGCTGTTAGAGAAGAATATGCTCTGGGGATAGTGACTTTGTTCCCTTCCCTCAAAGACCTTTACTCCAAGAAAGGCTATGTATGTATAGTTAATATTTTACTTTTATTTATTTTATTTTTTTTACATAATTTGTATGTTTTGGGTTGTGTTTGAGGGGATGTTCAAATTCTAAGATTACTTATGAGTGACAACACATTGTGAATTAATTTCCATTTTAGGAACACTTCTATGATGCTGCAAGCAGCACAGGCTACATTTCTTGGCGTCTGAAGACAGTCAAAAGAAAGAGTCGACGAGGATCTGTAGCTCCAAATAGCCCCACTGGCTTTTCGCAAGGGGGAGTAGGAGGTAACATACTTGCTAAGTGCCTTTTAGACTATAGTCACCATTTTTTATGTCAACCAGTATAGAATTGAATGAAAAGGGTTTAAGGGTCTTATGTTCTCACCTTTTCCACAACTCTGTAGGTCTGAAATGTTATTTTGTTTTTATTTACCTATCTGATCAGCAGATAGGGCTTATTTTCTTTAAACTGTTGTGTTCTTTCCTTCAGGGGGCCCTAATTTGCAACGATCCAGTGATGTTGAGAAGCAGCTTGAGGGAGATGCCTGCCAAGAGGCAATCTCTTTGCTCAACCATGCAACAGACACTTCTTTAATTCTCCAAAAGATGAGAGAGACATTTCAACATCATCGAAAACTTATCAATGACCCTGCCAAAATTCTTGATATCCTGTCTATCTTCCCAAGATTCATGGATACAAAAGGATTAGTAAGTATGCAGTGGTCTATGTTGAGAAGGACTTGAAATTTGGTTGTGAAGGTGGTAGTAATATATTTTCTTTCTCACAGGTGAATCAAGACTTCACTCTTCTGTTTGATGATGAGGTATCCACCAGACTGCTTCAGAAATGGGATCCGATCTTCAGATCTAACGTCATCAAAGAGGCCAAGCAGCTCACCTCAACACCGGAGCTGCGTGAATTGGTTCAGTCAGCAGAGAGTCAACCAGGAAGTGATGAGGCAACAAGTGAGTTTTGCTCTTTAGAATTTGTTACAAGCAGTTACATTCCAAAACTCTATTAAATAAGAATTATTTGATTTTATTACATTTTTTTGTAACTAAATTTCTTCAATGTAGATTGTTTATTTCTTCTCTAAGAAATAAACGTGAATGACTCAAAAGAAGATGTTTAGTGCCTACTACTAAGTGAAGGCTTATGGTTGGTCACTAGTTGATCATAAAATTTAAAGCATTATATTCACCATTTAAACATATGAGGATTGATGTTTTTAAATCAGATATATTGGGGGCTATATTCTCTCAGCTCTTGCTTCACTAACATCCTTTAACTGTCAATTTACAATTTATTGCAGCACACATCAACTTAAAAAATTCAGGATTTTCAATCTTTTCAACATTGTAACTGCTTTTAACCCTTTGCAAACCATTCTGTTCAGCCTCCAGAATTCACAAACTTTCAACAGGAAAATGCTCTTTATTCTAATCTCGTTTTAATTAAAAATATCAAATTAATGCATTTCAAAGTATTTTCCGTCAATTCATTCTGTCTGTTCTTTGTCTATAGCTTATGACAAAGAGATGGCCTCCCTTTTGTTGCTGTTATATCTCCTTCCGCCACCACCTGGGGGACCGAAATCTCCAAAAATAAGCGCCTCTGATGCAGTCAAAAAAACTTGTCGTCTTTCACAAGGTAATTTAATATTTATTCATTTTTATCATGTTTAAAGGTGGTCAAGAGGTGGATGAAACAAATTAGACAAGTTACAGAGGGTGTTTGTGTTCACTTCTGTCATGCTGTTTTCTCTGATTTAACTTGTGTCAAATGTCCCCTGTCCTTGTGTAAACCCTTAGTCTTGCTGCAGTTTGGAGGAGCATCTTCGGAATCAGCAGTGCCAGCAGCCATACCTCCTAGCCGTTGGTCGCCAGAAGAGGAACATCGACAGCTTCTACATCTCCATGGACAAACATCTCATCCCTTGCCAGGCAAACCGTTTCATTGGGGCATTTGATGAGCTATTTAAAGCTCATTTTGTATTCAATGTGTCTTATGATAGGGCACTTGTACATTTCTACACCTTTCTCCAGACAACAGTTTATAATATTGATATGGGAAAAATGAAGGAGTCGCCAAGAGTTCGAGACATGAGAGCCAAACTTCTAAACCAGGAAGTACTTCTCACAACCCTTAGTTAAAGGCAAGGCAGTCTCTTGAAGGTTTTGCGAGGACAATGTTGATGTGTTTTTTGTGTAAGGAAGTTTATTCCAGCAGTCAGCAGTTGATTTCCCATTTAAGAGTTGAACATTGTTATTATCCTTTTGCTTTGCTGTCAGCCAAACTGCAGACTTCAGTTTCAAACTTATGCAGGCTTTAGGAAGCACCTCAATATTGTGCACAGTAATATTCAAGTATTTGCTCAAAATTCAGTTGTTGCTCGTTCATTTGGTGACCAAGTTTCACATGGTTTGGATGACCAAATTGATTCCCCAAATCTTTCTCAAAGTTCATCCAATGTTCTTCAGGTGTCTAGTTCTTCACATGTTCCAGAAAGCCGTGTTTCAGGACCTACCGGGCATTTATCCAAAGAAATGTGTGGCATGATTGTGGCAAAACTGCAAGGTAGTGGCATATCTAACAGTTTGGTATCTTCACTTGTAGGAGATTTGGAGGATTTAACAAGTGAGCTTCGCTCAGAAGCAAAGGAAGCCATTTTTTCTGCTTTACCCTCAACTGACCCCGACAAATCTGTCATAAATGAATGTTTTGAAAAAATGGAAAACCCTTTCACTCATCTGAATACAGAATGGAAACAAAATAAATACTTCAGCCAGAAATGGGGAGTTGTAGAGCCGAGAGAAATAACACTCGGAGTGAGATATAACACCAGGCGTAATCAAAAATCGGGCACTTATGATCAAGTGTCTGTAAAGGATACTTTCATATATGTACCTATTATGGAATCTTTAAAGTTCATGTGTAGAAATCCAGAGATTTGTGATTTTCTGAAGAAAGAGTGTACGTCCGACCCTGATACTTACCATGACTTTTGTGATGGAAGTTACTTTAAAACTCACCCCCTGTTTTCAGCCCAAAGACATGCATTACAAATTCAGCTATACTACGATGATTTTGAAACGGCAAATCCCCTTGGCTCAAAACGTGGAATCCACAAAATTGGTTGCATTTATTTCATTGTAAGAAATCTTCCTCCAAAATTTAACTCTATTTTGATGAACATCCATTTAGTATCACTTTTCCACACAGTAGATCTGCATAAGTATGGCTTTGATAATATATTGGACCCATTAATAAATGACGTGAAACAACTCGAAAGCCAAGGGCTTATTCTTCCATTTTCTGATGAGCCAGTATTTGGTACAATCTCTCAGATCACTGGAGATAATCTTGGAATGCACTCAATTCTCGGTTTTAACGAATCCTTCAATAGCCATCATTTCTGTCGCATTTGTTTGATTGAGAAAGATGACTGTCAAAACGGTGTATACTGAGGATAACCCTAAAGTGATTATTCGTGGAAAAGATATGTTTGACATCCATTGCCAGTCTCTCAAGGAAAACACTCAGTTAAGGTCTTTGTATGACTTGAAAAGAAATTCAGCACTAAATTCGTTACAGTATTTCCATGTTTGCAATAACTATTCATTTGATATAATGCATGACCTTCTTGAAGGTGTTGCCCAGTATGAGACCAAACTGTTATTTCAATATCTCATAAAAAACTTTATATCAGAACAGGACTTGCTTTCCCGAATTTATGGATTTGACTATGGTTTTTTAGACAGAAAAAACCGCCCCACAAAAATCATTTTGGATAGTGCTGGCAATGGCATTGGCTTGAACTCCATCCAGACATTGTGTCTCGTGAAAAACATCCCTCTTTTGTTTGGTGACATTATTCCAGCGGGAAACGGACACTGGGAATTACTACTACTCTTACTCCAAATAATGGACATTGTTCTTTCTCCTTCTCTCACTTTGGGTATGACTGTGTATTTGAAAAATCTCATTGTTGACCACCACAAATTATTCAAGCACTTGTATCCTCAAAGAAACTTGATTCCCAAGCATCATTTTATGATTCACTATCCATCTTCTATTCGGAAAATTGGCCCCTTATTGTTTGTCTGGTCTATGAGGTTTGAGGCGAAGCACAAATTGTTTAAAAATTATTTTAAAAATTATTTTAAAAATTTCAAAAACATAACCAAATCACTTGCAAAAAGGCATCAGATGGCCATTGCTTTCCATTGGGAAACTTTTCCTTTTAAAAAAAAAGGAATATGGGCCCATCAAATCATTTTCTCCAAGATATGTGGTCAACAGTGAAATGCTTCAAATGATGTCAAAAGAGGTGTTCGAAACAAGTTGGGTGAAAGTTGATGGCGTTGAGTACAGAGCTGGACTTGTTGTTTGCAATTCAATGGAGGAAGAGATGCCAGTCTTTGGTGAAATACTTGATGTACTTTTGCTTGAAAATGACTTTTTTTTACTGACACGGGAGCTTTTTACAGTGAACTTTGATGACCATCACCATGCGTTCAAAGTGAAACGAACAGAAAAACAGCATGTCATAAAAACAATGGAACTGAAATGTCACCAACCTTTTGATATTCAAAGCTCATATGGAGCTACAAATGAAAGTTTATATGTCATACCCTCATTCACAATCTTTTAATTGTATAATGGGAGAAGAGCTATAAAATAAATATTTTTGCAAATGCATCATTTTTCTTGGAATTATGTCATTGTCAATCATTTTAATTTTACTACTAGTTATATTAAATTATTTCATAATTAGAAGTAAGAACTTTGTATGTTTTGTTAATGTAACTCACTAAACCAGGTTACAAAGGAACTCTGAATCAGTGTTAATGATAAATCACTGTTAAATTAACCCAGTTTATTGAGTTAAAAAGTAACTCTAAATCAGTATTAATAACTCGATTAGTGTTAATTTAACCCAGTTTATTGAGTTAAAAAGTAACTCTGAATCAGTGTTAATAATAACTCGATTAGTGTTAATTTAACCCAGTTTATTGAGTTAAAAAGTAACTCTGAATCAGTGTTAATAATAACTCGATTAGTGTTAATTTAACCCAGTTTATTGAGTTAAAAAGTAACTCTGACACAGTGTTAGATATTTAACTATTTTGAAAGTGTTAATTTAACTCTGTAGAGTGTGGAGCTATATAAACCCTGAAAAAGTGTTAAAATTGACTCTGTGGGAGTTGAATCAACACTCCACTTTTTGCTGTGTATATATATATATATATTTATTTATTTATTTATTTTTTCTTCCTTTTTTCTGCAGTCGGTGCCTTCTCCGCGCCCTCCGCTCTCTTTAGGATGAGCTGATCAATGGTTCGTGGCTCAACTTGTCTGGGACACTCGGATGGTCTATTCTTCTATCCTATCCTATTTGCCCTTCTGTTCACTAACCCCAACCAGTCAAAGCGGATGGCTGACACCTCTGAACATGGTTCTGCTGGAGATTTCTTCCTGTACAAAAGAGGGAGTTATGTCTTCCCACTGTCACTAAATGCTTGTTCATGTGGATGTTGTTGGGTTGTTCCTTTTTTACTATGGACTTTATATTTTGTTCAGCGCTTTGAGGTGACTTTGTTGTATTTTGCGCTATAAAAATAAAGTTGAATTGAACTGAATTAAATATCAGAACAATTAATTTAAACTGGCAAATATTGGGCATGACAATCATGAACGTGGTTAAATTGGCAAAATAAGCATGAAATATAGTGAAAGAGGTTAAATGTGACAATAATGGGTCAACATATGTGACATTAGGTGGAAAAGAAGTGGAAAGGGTTTATAAGCGCTGAAAATGTCTTGAAAGTGGAAAAATGTGCAGAAAATGCATTGAAATGTGATAGAGAAGTGTCAGAAATGGGAGTAATGTAGCAAAAATGCATTAAAAGGAGCAAAAATCTGGCAAGAAAAAGTGATGAAAATAGGTTAAATTATCAAAAGTTTGGTGTAGTTGCAGAAAAAGGCTAAAAATAAGCAAAAATGGGGTCCTGACCCTAAGGTTGAGGACCCCTGGTCTAGTGGACTCCACATCCCACAATGCAATGCATTAAACATTTTCAACAATGTCAATGAGAGAGCATTTACATGGAGATTAATTGGATTAATTGATGAATTGATCTGAGGCCTACACTGTCTTTATCTCTTTATCTCCAGCAGCTTTAAAATCAGAAAACCAACCAAAAAAACAGTTTAAATGTTGTTATTTATCAACCTAGAATAAAATCCATCCTGAGATATATTTCTATGGCCATGTGGCCCAGGCACCAACACTCAGTGATTTACGGCCTCATCATCATCATCCTCCTCGACTTCGCCCCGATGGTGCAAGGACGCCAACCACACTTTATCATCACCAGATACTCCTCCTTGTTTCACACTGTAGTCTCACTCTGGTCGGCTGCTCTAATTCTGACAATATTTACATTTAAACTCATATTTTATGATTTCACCAGGCAGGGGTGGAGATTTTAAAAGTGAGGGTGTCTAAGGGCAACTGTCAACACCCAAGTTTATTAAATTCATTTACTAAAACCATAATAAGGCTGTTATTAAGTCAGGATACTCAACATGTGGCTCTTTGTGTCTTAATTTCAATTATTATTCCCCTAAAAAACCTTAAAAAGTTTTTTTTTGTCCCATTTTTGCCCTTTTTCCTTTTTTTTTGACACTCTTATTTTTTGTCCTTTCTTGAACCATTTTTTCCACTTTTCATCAACTCACCTTTTGTCCAATACATAACCAGTTCTATGAGTAATATGAGTGAGATGTCTCACTATGAGATGTTGCCTCTGCTATATTTCTCAGAATACCTAATTCACTTTGTCAATCCTGATTGGCCGGTGAAGCACATCAGTTTGATGGGAGAACCTCCCACCTCCTATAAGAGGAGGGAACAAAAAAGGTGCGCAGAAGAGCAGTCTGGTGAGACATCTCACTCATATTACTCATAGAACTATAGGTTACATAAGTAACCTATAGTTTACATAAGTAACATAAGCATAGTTTACATAAGTAACCTATAGTCCTATGAGTAATATATTGTGAGATGTCTCACTATGGGATATGAAAATCACCAGCCCAGGGGGCAGGAATCTGCTTATATCAGGAGAGTAAAACTGCCCATGCCACGCACAGGGCTGATACGTCCAGCATGTAAAAGCTGACAAACATGAGGGTGAGGCCCAGCTCGCCGCCTCACAGCTGTCCTGGACAGACTCTCCCCTGAAAAAGGCCCAGGATGTGGCAAGTCCCCGAGTCGAGTGTGCATGCAGACCCTTAGGCGGCTACAGACCCTGACACGAGTAAGCCAAAGCAATAGACTCCACCACCAAATACACATTCACAGTGGAAAAGGCCTTGTGCTTGTCAATCAAGCCCTGCAGGAATGACAGAATCACACCCACTGGGCACTGAAAACCTCCTCAGTTAAATGAGTTTGACACCCCTAGTTTATATTAGGGTTGAGGTCAATTACATTTTTAAATTACAATTATTTCAATTATTCATGTTCAGTAACAACTCAGTTATGATTGTAATGAGAGGCTTTTTTCCCCCCAATTACAAGTAAAATTACAATTAATATTTTTCCACTGAAGGCCAATTACAATTACGTTCTCAATTACTAAAGTTTAATTACAATTAATCACAATTACTGAGCCTGAAATAAATAACCTAATAAAAGTTAACATTCCTCTTGTGTTAGCTTTCTGATAGCATCACTAATGATAACAGGTCCTAAATCAACTGTAAAATACACTAAAAACATCTAATTTATTTCCTATTTATTGTTTACCTTGTTAGGCTTCCTAATCAATAAAAAAATATAGGTTTTAATATTTTTGGTTTAAATGGTTAAATGTGGGAAAACTTGATATGAAACATAATTTAATAATTGTTAACTAAATATGTGTAGAACTGTACATAGAACTGTAACATGGTTCCTCAGTTTAGCGTTAAATTATAATTGACAATTTTTATATAACTTTTCATGGCAATTACAATTACAAAGTCAATTATCGGAACTCATTTACAATCTATTCACAATTAAGCAGCAGATTTTTAGAATTACTATTACAGTTATAATTAAAATTATAATTGACCCCATAATATAATGAATATGATGACAGTGTGTTTGGTCTGATATTGATTGGATGTGTTTGGGAATATGAGTGAAGTCAAAAACAGCTGCTGAAGAATCTTATAGAGTGTAAACCTCCTCTTCTTCCTCTTCCTCTTCCTCCTCTTCCTCAGCCCAGTGCCCAGCCCATCTCTCCAATGCAACACCTCTACTATGTGTATGACGTAATTGTTGTTTGGTCACGTGATCTGCTGCAGCAGCTGTCAAATGTGATGACAGCAGAAGAATCCGTAGCCCCTCCCCCTGCAGCTGATTGGCCACCTCCAAACTGCTAGGGACCATCGACCAAGGGTTGACCCTGAAATAGACGACATGTAACGTAAGATATTAAATTACAAATAAATAAACATCACTGCTCTATTGATTTAATGTTCAGTTGTTGCTGTTCTGATCATTCCTGTTTGTATATCGTACAGCTCTTCATCATCCTCATCATCCTAAGTACCATGTTATCATGTGAAGTGCTCGGAGTTCATCATTCAATTCAACCGTTTTTTTTTTTTTGCCAATGTGCATTTTTTCATTGAAAAAAAATCCCAAAGTACATCACTAGCCAAACATGCTAATAAAAATTAAACTTTGTAGCCTGTATTAACAATATACAGTCATTCTTATCAAAGTGTCTTGAATACAAATCAAAGAAAAAACTAAATATTTTATCATCTTTCATATTTTGCATAGTTGATACACCTCATGAGAGGGATGATAGTATAAAAAATGTTGCACATGCTGTCGAAGGTCAGCACTAATGAAGTACAATCTTTTTAAGAATGCACGTTTCATTATTATTGTGACCATCACCGGCCCTCAGTAGGGAAGGGTATATAATATATGTATACATATATATATATATGCATTTATTAATAATAATAATAATAATAATAATAATAATAATAATAATAATAATAATAATAACAATAATAATAATAATAAATGCATTTTTATATATTGTTCTGTATTGGTAAATGTTATATATATATATATTTATTTTTTAAAACAATTAGGTGATATTGAAGAGTGAAGTTAAAAATACACAAATGTTAAAGAGTTGCTCTCTATGATTGCATTGGAGAAGCTGAAATACAACCGTGACAATAGCAGAGACAGATTTATTCAAACCTGGACTAACTTTATAGAGTTTATTCAGAATACATCTTTCACCTGATATCAATATTGTGTGCCAGCCTTTGCATATTTAGAATCTAGTAAATTATATAAAAAAAACATTACCTATACACAAAATGACTCCACAAATCCCCAAAATGACACCTAAAATACACAAAAAATACATAAAACAACAAAGCAGCCGTCATCACACATGGAAGTTGATCACAAGAAATGAGGAGCACCAGTAAGGTCATTACACCACCTCTGGTTCCTCTAATAACATATCACGTGCATGTTTTACGTCACATCCATATTTTGTTTTGATTCATTTATGGCACTTGGGTTCTTTCTGTGTGAAGTTTACATGTTCTCCCCGTGCTGCGTGGGTTTTCTCAGGGTAGTCTGGCTTTCTCCCACAATCCAAAAACATGACAATAAGGTTGACTGGAGTCTCTAAATTAAGGGAAAAGGTTGTTAAGAGCGTTCACAAATACACTGGTAAGGGAGGTTACGTTTTGGTTTTGGTTTCAAGATGTAGCGGAGAGAGGATTCTACAAACTGCAGCTTTAAGTAAGAAAAAGTAAAATTACTGATTTAGAAATATACTCAAAGAAGTACAAGTACCCATAAAAACAACTCAATTACAGTAATGTCAGTACTTGTAATCCGTTACTTTCACCTCTGCGTAATTGTAATTTTAAAATGTAATTGAGCCCAACCCTGGCATTCACATCTCTGAGAGGTACAACTCTGTGACGTCATCCATCGGAGTCCCAGGCTCTAGCACTTTATCCACAGTCCCTTGGTGTCCAGCACTAGCTCCGCCCCTACCCGGCAGAAGCAGCTCAGTGCACCCGAACAGCGGAGCGACACGGGCGGCCAGCAGCGGAGCTGTGAGCCCTGAGCCCACCAACAGCGGAGCTCCAGCCTCTCCCAGGCAGGACAGCCGAGCTGTACCCGAGAGGTTTCTATAAAGCTCCGGGGACCAGGAGCTCACGGCCGGGCTCGGTCACGGACTAACGGACCACAGTACCCGGTGGAAGAGGAGGAGGAACATGTAGTTATAAAGTCCGACTTTGACGCTGGTGATGCCCGCCTTTAGCGGAGAGGAAGCCGCAGCCAGAGGAAGAGGACGACACGGCGTGAACAGGCGGGCACCGGGTGGCCCATAATGAGGGTGGAGGTACGGGCGGAACCATGGCTAACGGAACCGGTTCTATCATGTTAAAGTGTGTGGTGGTCGGAGACGGAGCAGTGGGAAAGACGTGTCTCCTCATGAGCTACGCCAACGACGCCTTTCCAGAGGAGTACGTCCCCACGGTGTTTGACCATTATGCAGGTACGCACACACGCTTTTCATCTGCTCGATCATGACTGTCATAATATCGCGACATGCTGATGTGTCTGTTAGCATCTGTTGCTGTAATCAAAACCACTTGTTTGCCTCCATTACACACACACACACACACACACACACACACACACACACACACACACACACACACACACACACACACACACACACACACACACTCACACACACACCAGAGCTGGGCGATATGGACCAAATCTCAATATTTTTTCCTCAAATGGCGATATAGTATAAGGATGATATTAGGGCTGGGCAATAAATTGAGATTCAAGATTTATCAAGTTTTCTGTTTTGACAAAATAGAAAATGACTATCTCACATACACACACACACACACACACACACTGTGTGGCATTTTGCATCAGCAAATTTAACCCTTAACAAACAGCTGCACAATATGTTCCACTTTTAGCCTTTTCTCCTATAAAGGACAGCACGTGTGAGTGAGTTCTGTAGAGTGCGGCTGGTTTAGGGGAAGGTTTGGGTTAGAATGCACTCAGTAGTCCATCTAACTGTGCTTTTCATATTCTGAAAAATAATGAAAGCAGCGGCTCCTAAATCAAGTATTTTAATACAAAATTGGCTGTAAAATAATATATATATAAATACATCAATATAGGTGATATTGTACTTTTGTATCTCGCTAAAATGGAAATATTGATATATCTTGAATCTCGATTGCCCAGACCACACACACACACACACACACACACACACTCCTACCTTTCTAACTCCATCTTTGTGGTTTTCTTGCAGTCAGTGTCAACGTGGGTGGAAAGCAGTACTTACTGGGACTGTATGACACAGCGGGTCAGGTATTATTCTTCCCTCTCTAAGGACACACACACACATACTAGTAAATATGACCTCCTCCTTGGTGCAGATATTGACAGGAAAATGCACAAAACGACTTAAACACACAAAACGACAGCTAAGATGCACAACACAACAACAAAACTTTACAAAATATGAGAGAAATACACAAAATAACCACAAAATAGACCAAAATCACATGAAACGGCGAGAAAAAAAAGCATGCCGTCTTTGTTTAAATTGTACTCAAGCACAAGTACAACTAAGTCCTACATAAAATACTCAAGTACAAGTAAAAAATAGCTCAATTAAATAGTACTCAAAGTAAAAGTTACTAGTTACTTTCACCCCCCACGTTTATTGTTGGTAATAAATCTTGGTACGGTTCCCTTGCACACCTCTTCACTTTTTGAAAAAATGCACATGTGCAACACGCTACCTGCTCCAAAGAGAGAACACCTATTAAACGTGTGCAAGAGAGCGCGCACGAGCCCAGTTTTCCTCGTGCACAGCTCTGTTTACAAGTTGGTGTCGGCGTCGCTCATACAAGTTTACTTCCCAAAAGATTTGCACTTTTCCCGCTGTGTCAGACTTGCCACCAGTAAGGCAAAATTACACATGCACAGCAAGCGAAAACTAGCTAGGAAAGAGCACGTCCGACTGCCTTATGTAAACACATCACCAGAATGATTGACAATTAGGAGGACCAACAGTCTTGATGATCCACCCTGAATTTGAAGCCAAAATAACATCCTCCATCATACCTTTAAACAGGAAGAGACACAATCTACCACAATTGGAACTTCATTTATTTTCCACAAAGGCATCTGTATAAAATAATTCAGGACACACTCTACTCTACTCTACTCTACTCTACTCTACTCTACTCTACTCTAGGCTGCTGGTGCTAACTGGTTTCCCTGCTGTGCCATGTATGGACAGTGATGGTAGTGCAGTGGGTGTGATGGAGGGGCTTCAATAGTTGCATTATGGAGCAGAACAGGCCTCTTATGTCCTATAGTGATGTCACAGGGTTATTGAAAGAAAGCCTGTTCATTTACAATGTGCCATTCAGGGGTTGAAAAAACTACTGGACATGCACTGGTCTACACACACACACACACACACACACACACACACACACACACACACACACACACACACACACACACACACACACACACACTCTGAGAGAAGGCCTCAGATTTTCTGTGATTACGCAAACCGAACGGTTTATCTAAACTTGTACTCCAATACGTTGCATGTATGTTTTGGAGAAATATCAAATTAACAGGCAAGGTTGTTGTCAATTATCATTGTAATCACATGACTGATAATTAATTACAATTATGTTGTAATTATAATTGTAATTATAAGTAAATTGGAATTGAGTTCAAATAATTGACTTTGTAATTGTAATTGCCATAAATTCTATAAAAATTGTTAATTTATTGCAAAACTGGGGTCCAGTTCAATGTACAGTACTACACATACATAGTTAACAATTATATAACTATGTTTCAGATCAAGCTTTCCCACATTTTACCAATAAAAAAATGTAAATCTAGGGGTAAACTGGCACAAAAAAGGCTCAGACGTCCACACCAAAAATATTAAAACCTATATTGTAATTGATTAAGAAGCCTAACAAGGGAACGATAGATAGGAAAGAAATTAGATGATAGATAATTGTTTTTAGTGTATTTTACAGCTGATTTAGGACCCGTTATCATAAGAGATGCTAACAGTTCGCTGACAGACTGAAACCAGATTCATGCTGCTGATGCGCAGCCGTGCGCCAGGCTGCCATGTGGCTACACGTAACTACAATGTCAATGTGACGCAGAAACATTAAACACACTGTCAATTTCCGTTGACTGTTTAGTGCTCAGATGTATTGAAATACAGCTGCACCGTGAGTTCACAGACACGTTAGCCTGCTTGCAGACCAGCGCATGCACTCAGTGCACTGTTTGCTTGTGTCTTCACAACATCCTGTTTTGGTCGGCTTCAGAAAATTGTTTCGGTGACTGGAATTGCGTTGCATCACAAATATTCTTTGATAGCACTGAAATTTGGGCCCCTGAAAAACACTTCTGTCACCTTAAAGCTGGCCGGAAGAGGATGTTGGAAAGACATGGCAAACAGCGCGATCAGTGCGCACTTGTCTGTAACCGGGCCAACTTACGTGCGTTTTCTGAGCAGAGTTGACAAAGCACTAATTTAGGTATGATTTATGCGTTTAAAAGGCTTTATGGTTCGTTTGTTCTGATAGTCTGCCTTGTTTGGTTGGTGTGAACACACAAACGAAGTCTAGAGCAGATCAAATGGGAGAATTCTGGAGTGACTCTTTCTGCTGGTCTCTGAGAGTTTCCATTCAAAGTCTAGAGTGATTAGCTTCAGGAGAATCAGCGACGGAGCAAAACGGGGCTTTAAAACCACCTTGAACATGGCAACTTGTTGCTGCTCCGTTGTTGAATGTTGGTAAAGAACAAATGGAGAACAAAGAAGTTTCTGAGCACTTGCTCTTCCCAGGGGATCACAAGGCTTTTCCAAGCCAACCAAGAGACATAGTCTCTCCAGCGTGTCCTGGGTCTTCCTCAGGGTGTCATTTTGAAGGAACGTGCCCTGGATGCCTCATCTGAGGGGCATCCTAATTAGTTGCCTGAGCCACATCATCTGGCTTTTCTCAATGAGGAGGAGCAGTGGCTCTACTCTGAGCCCCTCCCAGATGACTGAGCTTCTCACCCTATTTCTAAGGGAGAGTCCAGTCACCTTACGGAGGAAACTCATTTTGGCCACTTGTACTCGCCATCTTGTTCTTTCAACCATGACCCAAAGCTCATGATCATAACCAAGCCAAACCATGGTGATAAAATGATCAGCTGTCCTCCCCCATTTGGACCGAGTCCATGATTAAACCAGTGTTAAAGCACCCAGAGAATGCTTAAAAGCTCGATCACAAAAAGTAAAAAATATTTCTCCTTTTTCTTCTACCTTTTTATAGAATAAATAGGATCTTAGTTCATGCAGAAGCCGTCCATGGACAGAACTTTCCACCTGTGTTAAAAGTCTTTTTAAAAACATTTCAAACTACCTTATTCTGAACGTTAATCCTCACTCTTCCATTGACTGCTTGAAGTGGTACACAGTATAGAACTGGGACTGTAATACAATCTACTCTGTAAAGATCTGCTTCTGAAGGTCAGCTGGGGCAGTATTTAGCTCCTCCTCCCTAACTGCTACCTGTAGCTGTGTCAGTGGTACTAGCCTATGAAAAACAGAGAATGCAGCCCTGTGATCTATTCCTGCATGTTTCTATATGCAGTTTGATCACTGCAGAGGGTTTGTTTTTGGCTGATACTGAGATTGTCTCTGAAATGGAAAACCTCTCCCAGAATGGGGCTGTAGGCGCCTGTCGGCGTGCCGGGGGTAAAGTTACCATTTGGGAAAGCACGGCCTCCTCCGCACCCCGTCTTAGTTGACCTCTTTATGTGGAGCATGAGGCCAGCTGGTAATGTTTAAAGCTTCAGAGTCTGATCAAAGACTTGAGCCTCAGAGAGGGGGGGGTCATAGGACAGAGAGGGGAGGAGAGAGCCACACTGATGGGGGAGGCAGATAGGAAAGAAAATGTGGTTTGAATTCATTCAGTTCTTTCCACCAACCGTCACCTCTGGCCTTTACTACAGTTGTTTCTGCTGCTCTTCATCTGCAGTCCCACATCCCACTTGTGTTCTTCTGCACTCCTTACTGAATTATTCCATAGGCAGGATTACCCCAAAGATCTTTACTTATTCATTTATTCTCTGCCGTTATTATTGCACTAGTAGTAATAGTAGTAGTAGTTTTCTCAAGAAAATCCATCATCACTGCCTAAAAAACAAGAACCAGGAAGTGGTTGCAAACTGCAAAGAGCCTCAGATTTTCACTTACGTCATTACTGACTAGGGATGGGTACTGAATTCGGTACGTTTTTAGGTACAGACTGAATACCTTAGGTACTACCGGTACTGAATGCTAAACACATCCTTGTGACTGTGAGGGAGTGAAAGAGTTAAGAGCTAAGTCTGAAGCCTCTATCAAATGAAACGCAGAGATATTTCCTGGTTCTGTGGTGGAACACACAGGTTCTCCTGTTTCCACCAACTCACTGTAATGGGCAGAAATGTCTGGTATTAAAGAAAAAGTAAAAGGGAGTGCCTCACACTATATCTACCCATTTACAAAGACAAACAGTCTTTAAATGTGATATTTTCCCAAAATATGCATGAGGCAATATTCAGCACCAGAGCGCCATTTCTGCTGGAAAAAATAATTAAGATAATAAAGAAAGATAATAGCGGCATTTCAGTTTCAAGAAGAGAATAGCATACTGTATTATTTGTCTATTCCTACGACCACAGACTAATCTGAGGCCCTACACTGTGAATCATGGTAACACTGGAGCTTCTGTTATCAATCCAGAAACATAAATCGTGGCTCAGGTGGTAGAGGGTCATCTTCTGATCGAGAGGTTGGGGTTCGATCCCAGTACCTGACTATGTGTCGAAGTGTCCTTGGGCAAGACACTGAACCCTAAGTTGCTCCCAGTGGTCGACTAGCGCCTTGCATGGCAGTCCTGTCCCACTGGTGTGTGAATGTGAGAGTGATTGGGTGAATGAGCTGATATGTAAAGCACTTTGAGACTGTTTCAGTGTGGTGATAAAGCTCTATATAAATGAAGTCCATTTACCATAAAAACAAGCAGAACTAATTCTTTAAGGGGTCTTTTCTCCCTCCTGGTCTTAAGCGTTTCTTTACTCACCTGCAGCTATACACTTCTCTCCAACTCGCATTCTCTCGTCCAGGCTGCTGACAAGCCCACTGTGCATAAGGAGCCAAAAAGCGCGTATGTGTGAATGAAGGTGGGCTGAAGGAAAGGAGGCGGTGATGTCATTTTTTTGGGCTGTCTAGAAATCACGGAACATGTAGTTTTCCCAACGCTTGTAAATGTCAATGTTCACTTTTAATTTGAAAGGCCCTCATTGATAAACAATGTAACAGGTTGATTTGATCAGATTACTGATCAGATTATTGCAGTGTGACCAAGTCAGTTAAAATCTCTCTCCTTGATCATCATCATCGTCATCATCATCATCAGCGCTGTAAAGCGTGACAGAGTTAGATGCTGTAGATATGAGGAAATAATGTGGGAACAGTTTGTGTTCCATCCTCATCTGCATATGACAGCTTGTTTCACTCTGTAGTGGATCAAACTGTGACTTTGCGTTGAACATAGTATGAAAATAGTTGAATCACTGTGATCAACGTGGACAGAAGTCTGTGTCTGTCAGAGTTTTAATTAATCATGCAGCAGCAGCTGAGTGATCACAGCTGCTGCTGCTGCATGACGCACGAGTGTGTGTGGCTTCAAATGTAATTAAGTCCATATTTCTAGTGCAATATAATGTTTCACCTTATGGGGGCACTGCACGTATTCCAGGGTTAGAGGAAAAGGACTTATGCACACTGGAGAATGTGCGTAAAGCCAAATTTGAATAGGAACACCCACGTTTCAGGGCTGCTCCGCCCACAGTGCGTAACTGGGATGAAGGCACGCAGCGACTGACTTAAGTACAGGGGGAGAATAGCACACAGCCAAAACCAGCACTGCTGCACGGCTTTTTGGACTTACGCACATGGGAGAATAGAACCCTAAAAGAGTAAAGTGTGTTTAAATGTGCTAATGTGCCATTTTCAGTCTCTCCAGAAATGTGCAGTGTTGTAATTGCAACTATTAACGCAATTGCAGACGAACCCTTGCTTCGGGCGACCATCTTGGATTATGCCAGCACGTTATCGACAGGACTAGCATGCGCAGAACAACCGGAATTAATTTAAAGCAGAATTAAACGTTTACATGATGCCAACAAATATTATGGCTAAATATCAAACCACTCAGTTTCCTGATGCGTTGTGTGAAAGTGGAGGTAAATAGTTTTACACTTGCGCAAATGTTTCAGTTGGTGAGCAGCAGAAGCTGTGAGTGTTGGTCACAGGGTGGACACAGGAAGTAGACTCCTTTAGTTATGTGTCAGCACCAGATGAGTCTGTTACTGTTTACTGTGAACGGTGTCATGTCTGAAGCATATCCAGAACAAACACCTACACACAGTCACTGCACGTGTGTGTGTGTTTCAATGTGCTTTAATACAAACACATCTGCAGATGAATTCATTAGAAGAAGTAGAATTCTAAAATAGCTGTTTTTATCGTCTTTGGTTTTTATTCTTGGTAGCAGTGTGTTTGTTTTCTGTTTAAATGAATTATTATATTATATTGTATTATCGGATCATTCTATGCAGCTATTAAATACCTTTTATTAATAGTTATTGAAGGATCAAACATTTGTGTTTTTTGTAATTTATTATGAAACTTTTTATTGACAGTTTAATAAACTGACCAAGTTTATTTGCACTAACTTTGCTTAACAATTTCTCCTTCTATGATTCAAATAGGAACTTTTAGTTTTGCATTTACAATCATTTTATCCTCCATAATTATAATAATTGTAATATTATATTCGGGTTGAAAATTCAAAACAGGACAGTGTTTTTGCAAAAAAAGAAGTCTATTTCATATTAATTTATGTTTTATGCTCCCGATTTGTTATTTTCCCATCTGAATATTTTTTTTTCAATTATTTTCTATTTTACTCTTTATTACATCACAAAAACAAACAGACATTAGCTGTCACAGGAACAACAACACAGATGCCACAGTGACTAAACCCTTTTCTTATTGATTTATGCATTTTTATTTGTTTAGCATCATTTATGCAGAATTTAGTTTGATCTAGCTCATATTGGAGAATAAGTGGTGTATGGATACATTCAAACTCAAACTGAGCTGTAAAACACAATGCAGTGGAGAAAACAGGACAGATACGGATTCATACTTTTTTAGATATGGCCAATTTAGTGAGGGGGGCATGTGTAGATTATTATTATTATTATTCCATTTTCAGCTTCCAATATCTCATTACATCACTTAGGAAACTGAACACGAGAAATTAGTTCATAATTAATGTTGTCTTTTATATAATAAATATTTTTCTGATGCAATGGTTTTCATGCTTTTTATGTTAGTGAAAAACAATTTAACAATAAATGATTATATTAAGACACAGAGCCAAGCTACAATGGCCTCATGTAAAATTCATGAGTGGTGAAATAACCCAAAGTTGGGGTCCAAAATAAAAATGAAGAAGTTGCATAAAGAGAAAAAAATTATATCCAAAAAGAAAGTAACCTTTATACTATAAATTAAAATGGAGAACAGATTGTCTTTTACATTCCCACATGTAGTTATGGGCCAATGAAAATAGTCAAAAAAGTATTTTTTTCGGATTTCAAGAGCATCTCATCCAAGAACCACTGATATGTGACTAATCATTAATTATGTGAACAGTCTATGTTCATAGCTCTAAGCTGATCAAATTACAGAAAGCGGAGACATATGCTAAGTAGTTTACTGAAGGCCCAAACATGTTCCAGACCCAAACACACACTCACTTTGTGACTATTTAGAGGAGCTGGTATGTCCACCAGATATGATGTATAACAGATATGTTTATATATTCTGAGAGAGTGTGTGGAGCTGTATTACTATATCACAATTAATTTTCCTTTATGGTGTAGTTCCTGAGATATTGGAAGATGCAAATGGAAGAAAAATAAGGATGCGCAAAAATCGACAAATACTCCCCTCACTAAATTGTCCATATCTCAAAAAGTAAACCTCTGATCAAATTAAAAATGACAGTGTAACTGTTGAATAATCACATAATTTACCACATTTGGTAAAATTCTGAAATATTTGAGACTGAAGTGCGTGGGCTGTTTGTTGAAATAACATAGAATTACCCACGGCCATGTTGTGCTGATAGCTGTGGTTATCACACAAATTCAGCCTGGTAAGTTTTTTCTGCTCTCATGCATTTATCACGTAAACGCAGAAGCGTTTACATGATAAATATGGACCAAAGGCAGTAAGCAGACGACACCCTAGGAAACTTCTGCTCTTGCTTCATTATCTGATGTTTTTAGATCTCGAGACGAGCCCCCATCTGTTGTGGTTTTGATGAGTGAGACGGAGTTGAGCTTTAGGGTTGCTGGTCAGAAGCAGACACAGGGTTTATTATGTGGCGAACAGACCTGTCTGGGATTCACACTCTCAGTGTGTGTGCCTCAGTGTTGTGTGTGTTGCTGATAGCGGTTTTCATAACATGGCTGAGCCTCCTCGGGCAGAGACCTTGGTGTGTGTGATGGTATCTGGCCTGCTTAGGGCAGTTTGACTGGAACTAACCAGGAGAGAGTTCTGTAATTACATATCCCTGGTGTGTTACCTGCAGAGGTGTAAAGAGTACTGATATATCCTACTCAAGTAGTACTGTTACTTGATTAAAATTGCACTCAAGTACAAGTAAGTTATACATAAAATACTCACGTACAAGTAAAAGGTAGCTTGTTTACTGTATAAATGCATTTATTCTAAATGTGGACATGAATGTTAGAGGTGTAAAGAGTGCTGATGTATCCTAGTCAAGTACAAGTACTGTTACCTGAGTGATTTTACTCAAGTACAAGTGAAGCAGAGCATGTGTGGAACTAAGTGGACTATTGAGTGTTGCGATGGTGAGAGAAAACGATCAATTAACCGGGCCAAACGGCGGAATTGGACATCGCGGAGGTGGAGGAAGTTGTGTGTGTGGAGACTGAGTGGGGGGGAGGGGGCAGGGGTGGTGACATGGAGGAAGGCCAAAATTTTGGTAAGGGAAGTTACAACTCTGACCCAGATAGCAAAATAATAATAATTTTGCCATCAAAACCCCTGTCTCTGTGTTGTTTTTGTAGTTTTAGAGAAGGAAATCAATGTTGAGATGTTTGACGTGTCACTGAAGCTAAGAAAAAAACATTAGCCTCAAAGTCACTGACAAGTTTTTTCAGAAAAAGCTTTTTTTTTCTCAGTTTTTTGTCAGAAACTGGAATTTGTGTGAAACTTACCTATATTCAACTGCTGATTACTGAAGAACAAAACAAGCAAGAAACAAAATATTATTTTCTGATAAAAGCAGAGACTATTCTTTCAGTCAGAGCGTTTTAGGTTTTAGATTGTTTTAGTACAACATATTCTGTGGGTCTTTAAAAATCAGCCAAAATGCTCTAAAATGGCTGGCAGTGAGGGGGTAGCTGTTCTGAAAATGGCTGACAGTGAAGAAGTTAAATAAAGTAAACGTTACTAGTTACTTTCACCCCAATGTTTATTTTTGGTAATAAATCTTGCCACAGTTCCCTTGCATACATGCTTACAAACATCTCATGTATAAAGTTAAAAAGGAAAATTTATTTTCCACAAAGGCATCTGTATAAAATAGTGTCAAATTGTACAATTTAAAAAAAATAAAATAAAATAACACCAATAACAGATGCTTTGTCACCATAGGTTACATAGAAAAAATAATCTTTATTCAATATTGTTTTGATGTGATGCATTACGTTTAATCTGATTGGTCGGCTATGATGTGATACATTACGTTTAATCTGATTGGTCGGCTATGATGTGATACATTACATTTAATCTGATTGGTCGGCTATGATGTGATGCATTACGTTTAATCTGATTGGTCGGCTATGATGTGATACATTACATTTAATCTGATTGGTCGGCAATGATGTGATGCATTACGTTTAATCTGATTGGTCGGCTATGATGTGATGCATTACGTTTAATCTGATTGGTCGGCTATGATGTGATGCATTACGTTTAATCTGATTGGTCGGCTATGATGTGATGCATTACGTTTAATCTGATTGGTCGGCTATGATGTAACGCATTACGTTTAATCTGATTGGTCGGCTATGATGTGATGCATTACGTTTAATCTGATTGGTCGGCTCTGATGTGATGCGTTTGATTGTTGTCTGGTCATTTAATTTTTTGTAGTTTCACATTGTCTGTTGATCATTTTAAAACAAAAAATAATAATTTACTCAATAACGGTTGGATGTAGAACTGTAATTAGTCACTTTATTTTTTTTAAAACATACTTAAGTACAAGTAAAATTACTGATTTAGAAATGTACAAAAAAAGTACAAGTACCCATAAAAGTAACTCCATTACAGTAATGTGAGTACATGTAATCAGTTATTCTCACCTCTGGTTACCTGTGTGTATTTCAATACAAAAACATAAATGTCAAATGCAATTTTGATAAAGATGTAACTGCGGTTTATTGGTTGATTTTTTATTTTTATTTTTATTTTTTTACCTTTAGAAAATACTCTGCTTGCTTACATCAAAGCCATGAAGCGTAGTGTGGAAAACGATGAGCTTTATGTAGGGCTGCACAATTATAGAAAAATAATTTCGATTAATTAACTCATAATTGAAATCACAATTATTCAAACGATTTTTTGTCAATCAAAAAGTTAAATATTTTTTGTACAAAACAACCTTAAACATGAATAAAATCCACCAAAATCAAGTATGTTCACTTTAACACAAAACAAAAAAAAAAAAAAAAAATATATATATATATATATATATATATATATATATATATATATATATATATATATATATATTATTTGAATTCAAACAAATAAAAAGGTGCAAAGTACTAATTAAAATATTATTCAAGCATGTTCCCTTTTTCAAACAAAAGGGTGGAGGAGCTTGCATGTGCATGCATTAAACAACTCAGTCAGTATTAATGATAGTTTTTTTCTCCTGAAAGCCAAGATTTATTCTTTGTAAATATCCTAAATCATGAAAACTTGTTTTATTTAGCAAATAAAACATGCCTGTAATAATGAAGAATATATACATATTTTAAATAATTTTTTTCTCAATTGTTATTTTTATAATTGTTGAGTGTAATAATGGAAATCGTAATGGAATTTTGATGAATTGCACAGCCTTAGCTTGTTCAACAATACAGTACGTTTGAGAGCTGCTGCTTTAACAAAGTGCAGCTCTTTGTGGGTCCCATCAGTTCAACACTAAACAGATGCATGTCACTCGATGTTTGCTAATGTTTGTGGCTGTTGCTCAGGCCTTTGGCAAAGCAGCAGATGGTTTGCATCTATAATTAATTCATCACATCAAGCTGTTCTCAGAGTGTCAGGTATTTATCTGACAAGTGAAAGAGATTTAACCACCTGTGTTTTAGAATCCTTTGGTACTCGGTGGCAGTCTGCCAACCTGCTAGCATCCTGATATTCAGAGCGGCCCAACTGTTGACTGTAGGAGGGTGGTCATGGAGGCGGAGCTTCATTCACTATTAATTCACACTGATACTGGTTTTCCTCTTATCGTACTTAGTTCCTGGATCTATTCCATGTGAGCTGTATTATTATACCAAATTTCAGCTTCCTATGTGATGTAGTTCCTGAGATATTGGAAGCTGGAAATGGAAGAAAACTAAGGACACATTCCCCCCCACCACCACCAACCACTAAATTCCTCATATCTCACAAAGTATTCATCTGATCAAACAACACATTTTAAGTTTGCCTATTGAATAATCAGGAAACAATTGGTAAAAAGTTCAGAATTTTCTGAGGCCGAAGTGTGCAGACAGTTTGTGGAATGACCCTATTAAGACCTGCAGTGTGAACGTAGCCTTGAGCACAATTTTTTTCGGGAAAAAAGTGTGTAAATGCGTGTGATTGTCCAAAAACATACATATGCTGATACTGAGCTTTTGTCTGTTCATAAAAATCCCCTCCTCTCTCCCACCACCACCTGGAACTTTTTTCTTGAACCAGATCTACTCAAAGTCGTCACACGTCATCTGACTGTATCAGGAAGGAAACGAAGGGATTATATTTCAACGCCTCTGACGGCCATCCGTCTGCCCTCCCTCCCCGCAAGTTATAAGGGAGGCGGGTGAAGCGCTCACAAGAGGCTGCACCCACGCACCCCCCAGAGGCTGGAAATCCTTTCCTTTTCTCCACCCTGGACCCCCCGGCCCTTACTCTCCTTTTTCATGTTCCTTTAGACATAGTTAAACTGAAATGAAATTTTGTTGCTCTGTAAGATGTGCAATGACAAATGAAGCTGATTCTGGTATTCTGTATATATATATATATATATATATATATATATATATATATATATATATATATATATATATACACACAGTATATGTGACGCCTGGTGTCACAGGACTGAAACCTTTGCTCTTCTTCAGGAGGACTACGACCGTCTAAGACCGCTGTCCTACCCGATGACCGACGTTTTCCTCATCTGCTTCTCCGTCGTCAACCCTGCTAGTTTCCAGAACGTGCGTGAAGAATGGGTGCCAGAGCTGCAGGAGTATGCGCCCACCATTCCTTTCCTGCTCATTGGCACTCAGGTGAGTTCCAGTACTGGTTTGAAATGAGTTCTTGTGTGTTTGGGGTTTTTATGCAGAGGAAACTAAAGAACTACACAAACGGAGGACACTCTTTGATCAAGACTTGCCAGATTAGTCTGACACACATCAGGATTCTTTAAATGTGAAGAGATGTTTTATTTGTTACAGACTCACACATGAAGATACAAAGTCAGACATAGACCAGTTTAGATCGTACGGTGTGTGAGAGGTCCGACAATCCCGACACACACTCACAAAATGTGACCTAATTCTACATTCCAAGTAACTCTAGATTTTCTGACTTCCTACTTGGAAAAAGTGACTTTGAACGCAACCTCTAGTCGGTGCTTCTTTTTCAGGAAAGTTGAAAAAATCTAATATTCTAGCGGTCATTCATGTTAAAGATGTTTCCATTTGCTGCTGCTGAACTCGGAATTTTCAACTCGGAAATGCAGAGTTCCGAGTTACCTTGAACGCATGGTTACGTGTTTCTCTGTCAGCTTGATTCCTGATTGGCTACATTTTGTTCCACGTCACGAGTCGGGAGTCGACGTCTTTCAGAATCAGAATCAGAAATGTTTTTAATGGCCATGTACAGTTTTAAGGACAGTACAAGGAATTTGTCTTGGTAGTTGGTAGTTTCCTCACACAAACAAGAGGAGTTTAGGTTGTAAATATTGAACAAGTTTAATATGTACGACCCGTTTCAGAGCAGATTATCAGGACAAAGTCACTCTGAACAAACCTCAGACCACAGAAGATAATCTGGTGTTTGTTGTCCCTGGACGGTAAGGAGGACAATCAAGACAAAAACAGCCTGATTATCTTTACGAATGCCCTGCATTAGTTATACTTGATTTAAGAATGCTTAAAGTTATAGTTTCTCTGTGTTTGGCACACGTGCCTAATCAGTACAGGAGGTGGAAGCCTCCCGAATTGTGCCAACAATTCACTCATGTTTCTGGATTACAAAATTACAATTTCATTTATCAGATGCTTTTATCTAAACATGCTAAACAGCTCTAAACATGAGCAGGTAGGGTTGAGGGACTTGTTCTACATCCCACAGTGATGGACCAGGTTGGATTAGAACCTCTGATTACGAGCCTGCTTCCTCAGGAGTTTGATCCCAGTGGAACAAACAAATGAGCTAAAAAATGTGCCACAACTGGTAAAAAAAACATTGATATTCAATAATCAAGACTTTATTATTGCTTATTATGAATCATTTCTTGAATTTCCAAATATTGATTATTTACATTTTTTAATTGTAATACAAAGCAGGGATATTTCAGTAGCTGCGTAATTTGTGTCGATGACGTTTCGTTAAAGTTATTGATGCTGGAAGTCTGAATCTTTGAATATCTGCTAACTTTACTGAACAGTGTTACGGTCTAAATAGTATCCAGATAATCTGGTGACTGACTATTGACTGTGAGGCTGCTGTGAGGAACAATAGCTGTTAGAAATACTACCATTTCACACTTTAGCAAAAACAATTACAGCTTTTTTGAGGCAGTAAAAACACACAAAAGTTGATCACAAGAAATGTGGAGCATCAGTAGATTCATTACACCACCTCTGGTTCCTTTAATCACATATTATGTGCATGTTTTACGTAACATCCATTTTAAAAATTGTTATTTATGTATTAATAAAGTTTCAGTTCACCAGTTCATCAGTAATGTGACTTATGCGTAGCTTCTTTTTTTGTCCAGGAGTAAAAGTCCGCCCCCCTGTGTGTCCCCTCTGTGTGGTGAGATTAAAACATCAAGCTCTTGTCATAGTTTCCCTTAAATATCCAAATATCACACAAACAGAAGATTTATTTTTAAAACAGAAAAACGATGTTTGTCTGGTTTTTGTTTCTTTATTTCTGTTTTGGTTTTAAGTCGGTAAAACAAAATAACCACTCTGTTTGTTTTGTTTTTTAAACGGAATAACCAAAGAAGGAACAGTACATAGATTTATACGAATGATGCTGTGACTCTTCTTCTGTTCTCGTCATAATTCACTGTCTGTGCAACAAACAAGGCAACACTGAACTCAACTAAAGCTTAAACTATTGTAGCATTTAGCATGTGGAGGTTTTCCTGTAGTTAAAGGGGTGGTTGCTGAGCTGGGTGTACAAAGACATGCAGACCATAAATGAAGTTTTAATGACTTCTCGTGTTTGAAGAAGAAGAAGAAGATGAAGAAGAAGTTTAGAAACAAACTTTGTGGTTGGCTGTGAAACATCTTTTGCACAAGAGCAGGAAGTGTGAGCGAGGAGGGCGGAGTTTCAGAACCATTAAATCAAGCTGTCAGTATAATGTGGTTCAGATGTGACTCATCACCCAGAATGTAATAACAATAAAATGATCCAAATGTGATGATACACGCACAGCTAAACACAATAAAAATACTGAAATAATCAAAAAAGGCACAGATTGACAATTTTAAAAAAAATGCAAATATAACACAATCTTTGAAATGTAGTTGAATGTTGTTGGGAGAGGCATGTGCAATGACAATAAAAAGGATTATATTCTAGTTTATTCTATAATGCAAAATACACAATGGGACTAGGACATTTATTGACAAACAGCTACACAATATGTGCCACTTTATTCGTTTACTTTTCTAAGGGACAGCATGTGTGAGTGAGTTCTGTAGTGTGGCTGGTTTTGGGGAAGGTCTTGGTTAAGACGCACTCAGTGATCATCCCACTGTGCTTTACATGCTGTTCTGAGAAGTAACAAAGGCAGCGACTCCTAAAACAAGTATTTTAGTACAAAATAAGCTATAAAAATAAATATATATAGGCGATATTGTAATTCTCTATATCGCCAAATTGGAAAACTTGATATATCTGACTCTTGAGATATCACCCAGCCCTACTTATAAGATCATTTATTTAATGGACTGAATTAAATAATGATTTTAATGTGATTAGTTTGTGATTTAAAAAGAAAAATACTAGATTACAGGTTTTTTTTTCTTTTTTTCTTTTTCAGATCGACTTGCGTGACGACCCAAAGACCATCGCTAAGCTGAACGACATGAAAGAGAAGCCGATTGCCACCGAGCAGGGACAGAAACTAGCTAAAGAGGTTTGTCCTGATGACATCACAGCACAAAGAGGGGGAGGGGCGACTTTTACCACAGCAGGGGACACAAAACTAAGTTAATGTCAGCATTTAGAATAATGACCAATGTGAGCATTAACACAGGAAACAACAGTGTGTGTTTGTGTGTTGTCTTAATGTGTGCTTTTATTATTCTGTGAGTTTTTGTCATTATGGGAATTTTTGATTACAGTAATCACAAATACTGACCCTGAAATAAATAATCTAATAAATGCTAACCTTTCTCTTGTGTTAGCTTTCTGTTAGCATCAGCTGTAAAATACACTAAAAACAAATATCTGTCATCTAATTTCTTTACTATCTATTGTTACCATGTTAGGCTTCATAATCAATGAAAGTTGAGCCTGTTTTGTGTCAGTGTACCCCTAGATTTCAGTATTTAAATGGTAAAATGTGGGAATACTTGATAAACATATTTTAATTCCCGTGATCCAAACTTCCTTTAAATCACGGGTCACAGAGTCCACTTCCTCCTCCGTCTCCATCACTGTGCTCATGGGAACTTTCTGAATAGATCATTTGAAACCGTCAACCACTGGTGAGTCTTTTACCAACAAGTTTCCCATTGTTTAAACCATTGAACTGTCCGTGTGATTGCTCACTAACGCATTTCAACAACCTGTAACGGAGTGTGTGCATGCGCGCGGTTGATGTGCGTGAATGTGTGTGTGTGTGTGTGAGAACTCATGGAGGAGATGGAGAGTCCCACATGGCAACCAGGAGGACAGATAAAGAGACACACACACGCACGCACACACATCTCAAAACGCCCTCGCCACACATAAGGTAATTTCAAATAAAAATATAGTAAATGAGTAAAATAAGAATATGACTCAAAATACACAAAACCGAATATTTATACAAAAAATACACCAAATGACAACAGAAATGCACAAAACTACACCAAAAAATATACAAAAATAAACAAAATGACTCCAGAGTCACACTACTATGGCAACAAAAAAATATAATTACACAAAAAATGCACAAAAACACAACATAAAGAAACAAAAATACACATAACTTTAAAAAACATACATTACAGAAAAATACACAAAATAAAAAAAATGTAAAAGAGTTTGAAAAAAAAAAAAAAACAACAAACACATTTATCATGTTCATGTCACATAAAATTAAACCAGATAAATCCACACGATTTTACTTTTGCACCCACGAATAAACCCTTTATAACACATAATACAGAGTATGTACACCTCTATGTACATCTAACCTTCAAACACACTCATTTGGCCATAATTAACTTCCAACGAGCACTGTACTAGTAATTGTAATTAATGATCAATTACGCAACAACAAATGTAACCTAGGGTCACCAGCTGCCCATTGCTGCAGCTTCTAATCTAGAGGAAGTTGTGTTTTTACTTTGAGTGGTGTTGCTCTGAGCTGCCACATCCTCTTCGTTTCCTGCGTGCTGATTGGAGCAGAGCACAGCCCTGTAGGAATGTAATTATATCACACTGTGCAAAAGCTCTCTGAGCAAATGAGTGGAGGAGGACAGTGTGTGTTTCTACTGCCCAGGCTGTGCTTCACAAATATAAAGACATTAGCGCTGAGTGAGTAATTACCTTAATAACACAGTGACTCATGTTTCACTGATTTGTAAGTTACCATATACTGTAATTTCTGCACTATAAGCAGCTATTTTTTCCCCACGTTTTGAACCCTATGGCTTAAACAATGACGCGGCTAATTTGTGGATTTTGTCCGGTTTTAAAGCTTTATGCCCTTAAAAATTGAGCTCTGTCACATTAGACCAAGTGGACTAACGCTCCCATTGAATCGACTAATATGCAGACGTGGAGCAGTGAGGAGGAGACTTCATATGGAGATGGAAACGTTAAAGTGTAGGGCTGCACGATTTTGACAAAAAACTTAATTGCAATTTTTCTGACAGATATTACGATTTATTATAGATTTAAATGCATATGCGTTTTTTTTTCTTCAAATTTCGTGTTTTCCACATTATTTTTTTTTTATTCAGTTTTTTTAGAAATAAATCAATTTTTTCAGAACACATCAGTTTTTAACTCCTGTGAGGAAACAAAATAAATACCAATAAAAAGAAAACACAAAATGAAACAAAAATGTATGTCAAAAATAGTGACATGGATTATTCTGACTGATCATTTTTAATAAAGAGCATATTAATGTCTCTATATTCCCCCTCAGAGATCACTGGTTTATTGATCAAGTTAATTTAAATTAATCTAATTTAATGATCTGATGACTTCATTCCAGACCGTAATGATTACACAAAAATAAAAGGACGCAAGGATACGTCAGTTATTTCACCACTAGGGGTCAGACTATTGGACAGTATCAGTAATTATCAAGTTCCATTTGCAGTGAAAAGAAACCACATTGTAATATTTGTGCAGAAATCCACCAGTATGCACCAGAGACAGCAACAACAAACACCAAAATAAACATTTCACACTATAAAGCGTGGTAATAAAAACACACTTATAACCTACTTAAAAACAATCCAACAATAACGCGATACACCAATAAAAGTACAAGAACAGCCTTCAAAGTGCTTTGTTCAGCCTGATAACAGTTTGTGGGAAGAAGCTGATAATGTGGGGAGATGTCTTGCATCTCAATGAACGATATCTTCTCCTGGAGGGAAGGAGCTGGAACATGGCTTTACCAGTGTGGCCAGTACCAGAAGAGTCATTGATGCTTTTCATAGAGAACCTCCAGAACAGACAGCTCAGTCTTTTTACAGAGAGAACCACCTTGTTCAGAGTTCTCTTTTCTTTGACCACACAGTCCTAGAGCTAACAAGCAGACTTTCTATGGTGCAGCCATAGAATCTTAGAGTTATTATTAAATTCCCTAAGTTTCCGCAAAGAGAAGAGACGCCGACGAGCTTTCTTGACAATGTGATGAGTGTTTTTGTCTCATCTCAGGTCATTAGACAAAGTTAAACCCAGAAACTTGCACTCCTCAGCAATTTGCTCTTGAGAGTTATCAATGACAACAGGCGTGTGAGAGTTACCACGACTAAAATCAATCTTTACTCCACTGAACGACGTTTTTGATTTCTACCCTGTAAGATGATTCATCATTCTCACTGATCAGACCAATAATGGTGGTATCATCAGAATATTTGATGATCAAATTAGAGTCAGACTTTACAACCCCTGGTATCGATGGTCTCGTCCACAACAACAGAACAACTTCTCCCATGGATCTTCTGCAGCTCTGATGAGATGTTGTTTAAACTCTGAGCAGGTGAAGCTGATCATGTTTTTACAGAGCGCTGCTGTGCTTGACGAGAAACAAACGGAGCTTAACAGACACATTAAAGTTAAAGCAAAACTAAGTGACTTGTGCTTAGAGCTCCCCCTAAAGGTCACTGTTGGTTATGTCACTGTCATAAACACTCCTCACCCCCCGCCGCCTGCCCCACCCCACAGCTACATCGTACCTTTGCTCTCCCAAGGCAGTAGCAACCGATCACTGAAAAATCCTAATACAACAGTGACACTAAGGGTGCTTTCACACATATAGTCCCATGTGACCATGTGACCAGTATGAGGAAGAGAGACAAGTAGAATAAATGAATGTCGGAGTAATACGGAAGGAAGTGTGTTTATTTGTGTGCTGACAAAGCAGCTCTGAAAATGGATGGATGAAGGGATGGATACATATTTGTGTGTGTACTGCCTGATGGAGCGCTGGGTTGCGAGAGTGTGTGCGTGCCTGTTGCGCAATCACACACAATGTCGTTGTGGCGCCACGACGATAGTGTGTGATTGTTATGTGTTGCTGCTGAGCTGTCACTGCATGGAGTTGCTCCGTTCACCAGACAAAGGTCTTCTCTGCCTTTTTTTTTCTGGCTCCGCCCTGATATAAGTTAGCATTAGTTTGTATTGTGCTGCCGTAAAGCAGTGCGTCTGCCACCGGGTCGAAGGCAGGAAAGTTGCAAGTGGTTTTTTCTGGCCAGAGACAGCAGGGGGGATGAAAGACCCCCAATCACCCCATAAACACTTGTAGTACCCTCACAGGGACTATGGGAATGATTTATTGAGGTGAAAAAGTTACTTAGTTCTGCTTTAAGCGGGCACTGGTGGCTCTGTGTTTAGGAGTCAGTGATGATTTGTGTAGTTTTTTGGCAGTTTAGACAGTGTTTCAGGTGTTCCATTCACAGCCTATATTACAGCAGTACAGAGGATTTACAGTGTAGGGCCTCACACTTCCACTCATCTTGGAAAACAGATGGAAAATTTACTTCCTCAAACAAAAATTGCAATATTATTAGGATTATTTTTTATTTATTTATTTTTTAAAAAGTCAAGCAGGATTTTCGATTTTTGAAGGGTTCATAAAAACCACTAGGGGGCAGTGTTGCTTTAGCTGTGGCTGCTATTGTTGAGTTTATAATGTAAAGTTATATTTTTCAGAGGAGACACAGTTACACAAAACGGCTTCAAATATTCAAAATGACTCCAAAAACGCACAAAGCAACAAAAATACACAAAACAGGTAAAATATTACAAATCAACTCTAAAAACACATAAAAAAATAAATAATTACACAAAATAGAAAAAAAAAACATGAAAAAATGCACAAAATATCTTTAAAAAGAACAATAAAAGTAAACATAAAGACAGAAAAAGAACCAAAGCGTTTGTTGTTTCCTGTGATAATGCTCAGATTGGTCGTCATTCTAATTGTTGACACTAATGTTGATCATGTGACCCTCTGATCAGATACAATTACAGTTTTGTGGCCCCGCCCAGTGTGATAAATTGCTCATTGCTCATCTCTGAGTGTAGAATTATCTCTGATGTCTGAGTTTTACTTCTCTTTCCTCTGACTACAGATTGGGGCGTGTTGCTACGTGGAATGTTCCGCTCTGACCCAGAAGGGCCTGAAGACGGTGTTTGACGAGGCCATCATAGCTATTCTGGCCCCCAAGAGGAAGAGGGGCTCCATGAAGAGACGACTGGGGCCACGCTGCATCAACTGCTGTCTGATCACGTGATACACGCCGCATCATCCAGCCAATCAATCGCACACAAACCAAGGCCTTTGAAACACACGAAGAAGAAGAAGAAGAAGATGAGCTGCATTAAAGCTTCAGCTACAGATTGTTACAAAGACTCCTGCCTCAGTGAGACCTGCTTTTCCTTTACATTATTATTATTATTATTTGCTGTTGTTTTCCTTTTTTCACTTTCCAAGATTAGATTTTAAATTGAACATGAATTAAAAGAAGATTGTTTTGAAAGGAAACGCTGCGATCAAAGACCTTTTGGACCTCCAGCTGGATTATTTTATCATTGGAGTTTTTCGTTTTTTGCTTCTGATGTTTTGCGGTGTGGCATGCCAAGTCGTACTGAAGTGGCTGAAGTACAGCTCGTATTCATTTCATCTGTAACAAAGGTGTAAAGAGAGGAACATATGGATTTAAATGTTCACATTAATGTCTAATACCCTGATTTAATAACACAAAGCACATTGTTGATTTCTCAGAATAACATCAAAGCACATGAATCAGTTGTTTTCTAAAGGGAACCTGAACAAAGCACAGATAAAACAGATCAGGCACAAGGAGAGGCTTCTTTACTGAAATAAAAATGAGGATTTAAGGATTTTTACAAACTGAGAAACATCTATTGTCATAGATCAATAAATCACATAGATCAATAAATCACAGATGAATAAAGATGTAAACAACACTCAGTTTGTTTTGTCCCGTAGACAAGCGGTTCTCAACCTTGGGGTCAGGACCCCATTTACGGGGGGGTCGTCAGATGCCTTCCAGAAACAAAGAATTTTTATTTTTTTTTTTTTAACAATTTGAGCCCATTTTTGCTTATTTTTACCCTTTTTCTGCATCTACACCAAACTTTCTATATTTTAACCTATTTTATCACTTTTTCTTAACATATTTTTGCTCCTTTTAATGTATTTTTGCTACATTATTTCTATTGCTGCCACTTCTACATCACATTTCAATGTCTTTTCTGCATACACATGTTCAGCACTTATGAACCCTTTCCACCACTTTTCCACCTAATGTCACATATATTGACCTATTATTGTCATTTTCAACCTCTTTTCACCAGATTGATTCTTTGAACCCTTTTTTACCTCTATTTCTGTCTGTTTTTATCCACTCTAATTTGCATCTTTTAACCAATTTCTGTGGTTTTTAAAATCCCATTTCAACCATTTTTGGTCACTTTGAACCATTTTATTAGTGATTAAAACCATGATTTCCATCTTTAAGATGACTATAATAATAATAAACGTTCCTGGATAACAGTGGATATTATTCAGATGAATAAATAAATGTGGTTATCACAGATTCATAGAACAATGGACCATCATTTTACTGACTTTATGGATGGACCCCAAAACTCTCTCCCCTTTATTCCCCCTTATAGATGGTCCTGTCTCCACATGACTGTTCTATAATGTTCATGTCTGTGTTCAACCACCTTCAGATACAGTGGGGGTCCCTGCTTTATTTTGGGGATCAAGTGATGAAAAGTTTGAGAACCATTCATTTTTTTTTTTTACTTAATTCTTACTGCCTTTATGTGATTAAAAAGTATCGTCTCCTGCAGCTTTAAACTCAACAACTTTTGTGCACATTTGCAGTAGGAACTACTTGAACTTTTAAAACTCAGATACTATTTAGTGCCAATGATATCATGCTGCTTCAAAGAAAGCCAAAGAGGGATTTGTAGATAAAAGAGAGGAAGAAGAGCAGTAGCTCCACCTTTTATGATGGTTACAG
Organism: Gouania willdenowi; assembly: GCF_900634775.1. Lineage (NCBI taxonomy): Eukaryota > Metazoa > Chordata > Actinopteri > Blenniiformes > Gobiesocidae > Gouania > Gouania willdenowi. Next base: position 33,560,042 of record NC_041058.1, read on the forward strand.
GCCTTTCAGCGTGTCCTCCAAACACCCTGAAGTCCCTGAACGCACCTTTAGGAGTTCTGCTGCGATCCAGGAAACTCAGACCTCTGTGTTTTTGCAGAGTTTAAAGCGTTGAGTGTGTCAGAAACATGGCTGAGCAGGATAGTATTTACAATAAAGACATGAATGTGTTCTTAATCTCAATTTCTTATTGGTCGATTAGAGAAAGGTAAACATTATGGAGCACATTTCATTAACATTCAAGGTGATTCACGTTAAATGAGACAGGGCACAAAAAAGAAACAAATAGAATGTAATAAAGTCATAAACATGTAATAAAATACAGCCTGTGTTGCAGGGATGGGGTCAATTACATTTTAGAATTACAATTACATCCTCAATTAAATAACCCTATAAAACGTAATCTTCCTCTTGTGTTAGCTTTCTGTTAGCATCTCTAATGATAAGGGGTCAGTTTTCACCCATGTCTTAAATCAGCTGTAAAATATACTGAATAATATCTCATTTCTTTCCTATCTCTTGGTTACCTTGTTAGGCTTCCTAATCAATGAAAGTATTGGTTTTATTATTTTGGTGTATTTATATTTATTTTTAAATTGTAAAATGATCCTCAAGAGAAGTGACAGGAAGTGTGAAAAGCTGATATGAAACATATTTTAATAATTATTAACCACGTATGTGTAAGACATAGAACTGTAACCTGGTTGTAACTGTTTTGCAGAATTTCCATGCCATTACAATCACTAATTTAATTATCTGAACTCAATTACCATTACACTCGATTTTTTTCCCATTTATAATTATGTTCTAATTGTAATTAATTATCAATTACGTGATTACGATGATAACTGACCCCAACCCTGCTGTGTCGATAAGTAACCTGTAAATAAAGTGACTTTTGTATCTTAATTCCTGGTGTTTTTTGTCGTGTTAATTACCACTGACCACACGTCAGTGGTAAATAACACGAATAAAAGCATTTCTTTATTGGTGCCACCATTGTTGCGTAAGAGCTCCGACATCACGTGGTGTTCCAAATCACTTTTTCAAGTAGGACGTTGAAAAAAATCCCAAGTTCCGAGTTTCCTGGAACGCAGCATGTGATTGGCAGTCTGCAAAACAAAAATGGGGATAGACAAGTAATTATTGAGGAGTAGTTGTGATGAAAACATCACCTGGTCATGGACTGTCTAAGATCTAAACCAACAAACGAGCTAGCTTAGCTCAAATTAGCAAAGTGTTGTGATCGGTGACTAGAATGTGAAGGTACACAATAATTGTTGTGGTTTAAAACCATTCTCCATTATATAATATTACCATTGATATGTAATGTACTTTGTCACTGGTTACTTCTATTCACATCACCTTTTAGCTAACAGCTAACGCTAATATTAGCGTTCAAAGCCAATTTGTTTTTCTTCTTAAATTAAGCTCGAATGTTAAACTTTAACCACATATTTAGAAAGTATTTTAATTTGCACAGGAATCCCATACTGATGCTAATAGCGCAGAGTGTGGGCTGAAATACATGGGAGATGTTAGCCTGTTAGCTTGTTAGCGACTTGTTTCACAGTCTGCATTTGAAACATATTTCTTTTGTCATGTTGTCTAAATACTTTAGTTTTGTTTAGCCTTTCTTTTTGATAAAACCTGCTAAAGTGTGAGAGTGATAAAGTCATCTTTGATGCTAATGCTAACGCCCGTAGCTACATGAGACTTTTTTGGGCTCATTTCGTCACCAAAATGAATTGGCTCAATAAATTTGAGTCGGCTTTGTTTGGAGGAAAAGTTCAACACAAATGTTTTTGTAAAAAAAAAAAAAAAAACTGTCATTGTTGTGAATTTCTTCTTTTTTTCATTGGTATTTTATTCAACAGAATTATAATTTGCTTTTATGTAATTGCTTCTTTTCTACACCATGCCAAAGAGCCGATGAGGACTACTGTGGATTTCATTTTTGCGAAAGGACTTTGGATGAAGTCAAAAAAATGCAACTTTCATTACACTGTGTGAAAAACTCAATGTTTTTGCCGTTTTTGTTGTTTTTTTTTCATTTGAAACTGTTGCTGAATCAGCCCTTACAAGTGTTCTCAGTGACAGGCTCATGTGCTACTGCTGTAATCTAGATTTTAAATTACAAAAAAAACAAATCATGGCTTAGTGTATTTTTGTTATTAGTGATATATTCATATGTATACAAGAAAAAAATAACTGGGATGATTTGTGGATTTTACCAAGGTGTCGACTGTAGGGATGCACGATATTGGGTTTTAACCCCTACACCTAATTGCAGAGATCATCTATTTTCTGTAGTGAAATTAACGATCTGAATTATTCTGCTGACTATGATGTAACATCAGTAATCATTCACTCTGCAAAATAAGAAAATTACTTCAATTTAAGTTCATTAAAACATGTAATTTATTCATGACAATACTTTTTAAACCAAACAATAAAAATACTTGCAGCTTATCCTGCTTAACTACGGTGCCCCATACATGTCATGGTGGGGAAAAAATAATTAGTGGCCACAAATTAGCAATTTGTCATCACAAATGAACATTTCTTTGCTACAAGTTAGCATTTCATGGCCACAAGTTAGCATTTTTGTGGTGACAAATTAGCAATTAGTGGCAACAAATTAGCAATTAGTGGCCATAAGTTAGCATTTTGTGATGACAAATTAGCAATTTGTGTCCACAAGTTAGCATTTCGTGGCCATAAGTTAGCATTTTGTAGCCACAAGTTAGCATTTTGTGATGACAAATTAGCAATTTGTGTCCACAAGTTAGCATTTCGTGGTGACAAATTAACAATTTGTGGCCATAAGTTAGCATTTTGTAGCCACAAGTTAGCATTTCGTGGTGACAAATTAACAATTTGTGGCCATAAGTTAGCATTTTGTGGTGACAAATAAACAATTTGTGGCCATAAGTTAGCATTTCGTGGTGACAAATTAACAATTTGTGGCCATAAGTTAGCATTTCGTGGTGACAAATTAGCAATTTGTGTCCACAAGTTAGCATTTTGTGGTGACAAATAAACAATTTGTGTCCACAAGTTAGCATTTCTTTGCCACAAATGAGCATTTCTTTGCCACATGTTAGCATTTTCTGGCCACAAGTTAGCATTTCTTTGCCACATGTTAGCATTTTGTGGACACAAGTTAGCATTTCGTGTGACAAATTAGCAATTTGTGGCAACAAATTAGCAATTAGTGGCCATAAGTTTGCATTTTGTGGCCATAAGTTAGCATTTTGTAGCCAAAAGTTAGCATTTTTGTGACGACAAATTAGCAATTTGTGTCCACAAATTAGCAATTTGTGTCCACAAGTTAGCATTTCGTGGTGACAAATTAGCAATTTGTGGCCACAAGTTAGCATTCTGTGGTGACAAATTAGCCATTTGTGGCCACAATTTAATATTTCTTTGCCACATGTTAGCATTTTGTGGCCACAAGTTAGCATTTTGTAGTGACAAATTAGCAATTTATGACCACAATTCAATATTTCTTTGCTACAAATGAGCATTTATTTGCCACAAGTTAGCATTTTGTGGCCACAAGTTAGCATTTTGTGGTGACAAATTAGCAATTTGTGACCATAAGTTAGCATTTCGTGGTGACAAATTAGCAATTTGTGGCAACAAATTAGCAATTAGTGGCTATAAGTTAGCATTTCGTGGTGACAAATTAGCAATTTGTGGCAACAAATTAGCAATTAGTGGCCATAAGTTAGCATTTCGTGGCCATAAGATAGCATTTTGTGTCCACAAGTTAGCATTTTGTGGTGACAAATTAGCAATTTGTGGCCACAATTTAACATGTCTTTGCCACAAATTAGCATTTTGTATCCACAAATTAGCATTTATTTGCCACAAGTTAGCATTTTGTGGCCACAATTTAATTGTATCTTTTACCATGTCATGTCTGGGGCTCCGTATAAAACAGATACTGACTTACATTTTATATTTTAGTGATAAAAACAACATTTTTGTTAGATCCAATAATTCCATGTCACAGCTATAAGGGGTCATTAAGGGCACATTTAGGAAAAAACTTGTTCAGACCAGACAATTTTTAACATATTGTTTAAAGGAAAAATGTTGCCCACTGAAATATCAGGTGCATGTTGCTTAACACATTTTACCCTTGGGGTCAGTCTGACCCCAGGCATATTTTCCTCCTGAAAATGATTTTTCAGGTTTTTGCGTCAGACACTTTGTTTATTCATTGAATACATAAATAAGACCTTGATAATGAAACCTTGACCTGTTCTCTAGCGCCACCACCAGGTCAAACTTGCAGTTTTACAGTCAGTCTTGATCCCCCCCCAACCTCCTTTTTTTTCTCATAAAAATATTTATTTACTAATTCAGATGTGAATGCAACAGAATGAGGGTCCTCTTCAGCACATTTCTCTGTCTGATACATCCTCCTCTTTGTCACTTTCACTGTGAAAGAGCTGTTTCAAAACCTCACTGAGAGTAAACTTTTCCTGGAAGACATTTTCAAGACTGAGAGTTCACACACACACGCACGCACGCACACACACACACACGCACCAATTCATGCCCATGGTATGGGAAATGTGTTCACAGCTGTGTGGATGTAAAGTCACAGACACAGACAAGTTTTACACAGCTAAAACAGCTTAGGGTCAAATTGACCCCTGAGGAACACTGTTGTACGCAGTATCTGTTCAGCACATTGAGAAAATATCTGTTAATTTTTATGCTTAATCAATTGTACCCATCACATTAGGAAAAGTCATGAAATATGAAGCAAAAAAAAAAAGTCAACTATTATTTTTTGAATGATAAACATTGAAAGGGGTCAAATTGACCCCCAAAGATCATAGGAGGGTTAATAAAGCAGAAAAATCATAGCTTTCTAGTTCCACTAGTTTTTTGTAAAGCAGGTTCGATTGATGATTTTCAGCACTTTTCCTTTTCCTTTCCTCTCCATTATCATCAATCGTATCCATGGAAACCCCAGAACAACTTTTTGATGTTATTGATGATTAAAGCCAATGAAGAACATTAGGTATTAGAACAGGAACCATTGAGTGGAAAGACCTTCATCATTCAAGCCCATGTTAAACAAACATTAGGAAGAATATAGCACAGCTAACATGGGACATTAAGCTAGCTACTGTTACCTTTACATTACACCATTTTCAACATCACAAATGTGCCCTTAATGGAAATGTGACTCTTATATATCAAAATAATATCAAAGCTTTTGGAAATGAATAATTCTACTTTGAAATTGTCTCGTACCTTCATTGATTTACAAACACTCTTGCACTAGGGGTGTGCATTGCCATGAAGCTGAGGAGATACAATACAATTTGCATGTCATGATACGATATATCCCGATACTGAACAATACAATACTGTATATTGTGATATCAATAATTACAAATTTGGCCTTTACAAGTACAAAATGGTATGAAATACAATTTATTTCATGTCTTTTTTTAAACTTGAGAGAACAAGTATATGGTAACTAACTTTAATCCAAGTACAAACATAAAAAAACAAGTGGTTCTATAACAGATTCTAATTCTGTTAATTTCTTAAATTCTTTAAAAAATAAAATAAAATAAAAAATAAACACATTTATAAAAGTGTCCAGTATGTTTTTTGAATAAAAGTGCAATCATTAGTGAGGTAGTTTAACAAGGTCTGATGGTGCGTTCACTGACACCTAGTGACTGGAAGTTTACGTGCTGTTAGCGCAATTAAATGTTTTTTTTTTTTTGCTAAAAAAACTGATTAAAAAAATCAATATTGACATTATTTGGATTGATCTGATTATCGCGCAGTGAAATATTGCAACATATTGCCACATTAATTCAGTTTTATCCCCTTATCTTGAAGTCTGCTCCACGTACACAAGATGGAGTTGCTTAGTCCCACCTTTTCACGGGCGATTAGCGCCTACGTATATGATGTCTAGATTGACCAAAGAAATGAAGTCTGTTATATATATATATATATATATATATGATTTCAAAGCCAATATCAGCCGATACGGATAACGTGCAGATGATATCGTGCATCACTAGTCGACAGTAATTGATTATTTTTTAGCTCCTAAAACCCAGTTCTCCAGGTACAGGAGGCGTCATTTGGCTTTGATGTGGAAGTCAAACTTTATAAAGCCTTTGATCAGCCTTTTCTTATTTTTTTTTTGAAGTCTCGCTGTTGTTTTGGGTTCATATTCCATTTTGATGGCATAAAGCTTTAATGTAAACAGTGCTCCTCTCTCTGTGTTCCAGCCTAAGCTCCAGACGTCTCTCCTCAACCCTTCTGTTATTTGCTTTCTCTCTTGTGTATGTCCTCCTCCAGGATGTGAGACAGAAGTGCCAAAATCATCCATTCTCCTTCCAGTGTGTTTATTGTGTTGATGAGCACTGGATGTACATTTATGAAATGAGCATGTGCTGTGTTTGTCCCTGGAAACAAAAGCATTCATTGCCATCATGACTCAGGGCTCAGAGGTAGTCCTGTTATAAACGACTACAAACACACATGTTTCTCTTCCTTTTTCTGCAGCCCACTCACTTTTCTGGAGTTTTTGTTTTGTGTGCATTTACTGTCTTTAGATGCCTCGGAGCAGGGGTGTAGCAGTGATTGTAAATGTGAGGGTGTTCTAAGGGAAGGGCAATTTAGTTTATAAAAGTAATTTACTAAAACCATGATAAAGCTGTTAATAAGTCAGTGATGCTCAACATGTGGTTCTTTATGTCTTAATTAGGCCAGAGCGCCACTAGCTGGCTAAGGGCCTCTTGCTCTCGTAGTGGCCACACTACAAGGGAAGGGCGGAGCCTATGCGAACGCCACGTGCCCGTCAGTGACCAGGAACCCTTGTTCCACTTCTTTGCAGCATAACAACTAAAAGCAGCATCACCATGTTTACTGTGAGCTCTGGGCTCCACTATCTGACCTGTGTCCATAGATCTGAGAGACCTGCTGGGTTCATACCTGACTAACATCTCACTGATGTATTCTGGACCAAACCCATTCACACATTTATAACCAGCAGCAGAACTTTACAGTCTCCTCTGAGGCTGACTGGGAGCCAGTGTAAAGACTTTAAAACTGGACTAATGTGTTCTGACCTCTTTGTTCTGGTTCAGACCTGAGCTGCAGCGTTCTGAACCAGCTGTAGATGTTTGATGAAGACCATTACAATAGTCCAGTCTGCTGGAGATAAAAGCATGGACCAGTTTCTCCTGATCTTTCTGAGTCATTAAACCTTTTATAAATAAATAAATAATGGAGGTGTATGATCCTATTTTTCCCCCCAATAAAACAAGCTGATTAACAAAGGTCTTCTAAGGAAGTGAGTTAAACGTTATCAGTGAAAGATGTGATGTTTAGGTGTGTCTGTTATGGATCTGAATCATTCATGACACAGCAGTGAGTTGGTGTGAGTTTCCTCCTTTAGGGATCAACCCTGTGTTCCACATGTTCCAGCTCACATCCCCTCTGCTCTGAGCTGCATTACTCACACCGCTTCCACTGTGCACAGGAAATGACATCATGTGTGGGTGCACAGATGATGGGAAAGCTGCTCTGAGACTCTGTCATTGTTCTTTGAAAGCAGCATGTGGGAGGCACGTGTTTTGTTCTATGTGTCATAAAGACCCCAATCTGCACATTTCATCTTTACCTCTCATTCCTGTTCGAATGAACGGGTTAATTATCGTCAGCACTGGGTTTATTCAACATGTCCAGAAGGTATTTCATCAGTCCCAGCTCAGGGTTAAGTCCAGGTTTAACTTGAGAGTCCGGCTCCATTAAGTCGAGTTCTAACTGGAACAGCGGCTTCATTAAAGAGAAAATATTTTAGTTACCATAGTAACACAGTCATGGGTCAAACCTGCTACCGACCAGGTTTAAGCAGCAGGGCTTGGCTTAATCTGCTGACTCACTCATGAAACCACGTCATCATTATTAAAGAAGTCATTTAGTGATGCTTTAAAACACTCATCAAAGATCTACAAAAGGAAAAATAAGTCAAAAAGACTTTTGTTATCCTTTTTTAAAAAAAACATTGCTTAAATACAGTATTTTAAAAGGAAAATAAACAGAATGTGATGATAAATGTTTAAATATGACTTTAAATCGATACAAATGACGATGGAATCATTATCTTATTACGTGTTTCATGTGTCCCGTACTTTGTAATTAGATGATCACAGTCTCCATGTGTTTAAACCATCAGTAACAAGAACACGTAGTCATCAACATCCGCCGCCAGATTGGTTCTCATTATAACTCACAACCTTTTCTTAAATGTCCTAAATTTAAGAACTTAGATGTATACATAAGAAAATATTATCACATCAGAATATCAAATTACTAACTATCTTAAACGGATGGACGGAGCTCAACCTACATACTGTATATCCCCTTTTCCGCTTTGTGGCGGGGGATAATAATAATAAGTAGAACTGCAAGCAGTTATGAAAGGGGGCCAAGCCTTCCTGCACGACTCGGCCCACAGGTTCCATGGAGCCCGTGGAAGCACGTCACGAAGGATGACAGTCTTGTGGCGAGCGTCAGGACACAGGCCAACGTGCCATTTTCTGTGAACAGGTGGATATGAAGTTTATGAAGATGTGATTTAAAATGTGAAAGTTACAGGCCAAAATGTGTTTGCACCCATTATAGCGCCACCTAGTGGTGCACTTTTTGTTATGGGTGATCTGTGTGCTCTTCTATAGTTACCCTGTAAATTTCACAGCCCTCAACATATTACTTCAGCTGAAATAAATGTTTGTTGTTTATGTTGTAATAAGCCACACCCACTTTGACCAATCACGATTAACTTCGAGATATGGCCTCAGGAGCGACCCAAGGTCATACCCACCTAATTTGGTAAAAATTGTCTTGACATTTAAGAGATATAAATTCCCCATATTTGCAGCGCCCCCTAGTGGCGTAAATTATTCAAATTTGGCTCATACCCTCACAGTCACATGCCAACCAATGATCTCAGATTTGGTGTTGTTAGCATTTATTTTGACCGAGATATGCAACAGTTTGCGTTTTTATTTCTAGCTTAGAAAACTTTATTTGTTTACAATTTATGCATATTTTGACTGAACAAAATTATTTTACTAACTTTAGATCAGGTCCAACTGAAGACTATGTGAAAAGTTTCACGCTGATTAGACAAAACCCCAAGGAGGAGTTTGAAAAAGTAGGTTTTTGATTTGTAGTGACTTACAAAGAACAATATGCCATTGGAGTGGGCGTGGCTCATGTCAGAAGATGCGACTCTATTAAAGGAACATGAGGATATAAATTTTATAAATATGTGATTTAAAATGTGAAAGTTAGAGGCCAAAATGTGTTTGCACTTACACTTTTTGGTATGGGTGGTCTGTGTGCTTTTATTTATATTCCCTGTGAATTTCACAGCCCTCGACATAATGAATATTTGTTTATTTATATTTTATGTTGTAGTAAGCCATGCCCACTTTGATCAATCGTGATTTACTCCAAGATCTCAGATTTGGTGTTGTTAGCATTTATTTTGACAAAGATATTCAACAGTTCACGTTTTTATAGCTAGCTAGAAAACTTTACTCGTTAATAATTTGTGCATATTTTGACCGAACAATGTTTTTTCCTCAACTTAAGATCACGTCCAACTGAAGACTCTACGTGACAAGTTTCACGCTCATTGGACAAAACCACAAGGAGAAGTTAAAAAAAAGTAGGTTTTGCGATTTTGTGCCGCAAAACTTGAGGTGGAAATGGGCGTGGCCTAGCTCAGTTGATTCAGTGCTATTCAGGGAAAATGCGTTGACCTTGGTTATAGCGCCAACTGCTGGTGGATATATGTGAGTTTTGAACTCCATCAAGTTATTGATACTCTGAAGCCACACACCAAATTTGGTTATCTTATCTTAAACAGTTTCTGAGAAAAGCTGTCCACTTTAACTCGGACAGACGGAGCTCAAACCTATCCCACTTCTACTTTGTGGCGGGAGATAATAATATGTCTATATAAGGATACGTGCGTATCCATCGCCTCCGTTTACCACAAGGTATAAATGTCCATTCATTGATCAGAGATTAATAATGAGAAAGCTCTGAATATACAGAGAGGGAGGGGCTTCAGGGACAGTCACAGGGCAGAGCACTAAGGCTCCCAATGAATAAAAGACACTATCTGCAGCGTCCAGCACCACACACCACCGCTGAGCTGCTCCCTCTGTTCATTTGAACAAACATTTGCTGGTCACATAAATTACAGATTGTCTTTTATTAAACACTGACAGGTGTTAAAAAAACACATCAAAATCACATGATCAGTGTGTGATCACATGCTTCAGTTGTTTTCTGTGATAAATTGACTAAATAACACCATCTTAAACTCTTTACTACTTTTAAAATGTTCAAACCACAGAAACTTCTTAAACGTGTCCGTCCTTTACTCTCACTGCTCAGTAACAGATGATGTCACATCCTGTTGGTTTCTGTATTGGTTCTTATTGGCTGTTTATTCATTGTAAAAGCTGCAATGAATGCGCCCGCATTCTCTAATCATTAAATCTGTGATCGATTTTGTGGGTCTTATGAAGACGAGCACTGAAGCTAAACACTGATTGGTTGAGAAGAGTCTGGTGGAATGGTAAAAGTCTCTGGGTAAAGCCAGCATGGTCAACAACGGCTTTAAAGCAGGTTTAAAGTGTAGGCCTGGCTCTACTGAGAACACTTTAATGAAGTACCTCTCTGGTATCTTACGCCATATGTAATGGCAGTTATTATATGTTTGGACCTCATTTTATTTACATCAATGTACTACAGTGTTGGGCAACTTTTATTACAGCAGGGCCACAATAATGTGATTATATTTGATCCGAGGGTGACATTATCAACATTCATGTCATCATTTAGAATAATCTGAGAATGAACAAACAAGAAGGGTTGGTGTGTTTTTAGAATTATTTTGCATATTTTCATCTCATTTTAATGTATTTTTCTTTTCTTTTGTGTGTGTGTTTGGAACCGTTTTGTGTATTTACATGTTTTGTTATTGTTTTATGTATTTTTCTGTAATTTAGTATATTTATTCATCATTCTTGTATATATTCCTGCAATTGTAATATATTTTTCAAGTTTTTATCTACTGTATGTCGTTTTTGTTGTTTGTATGTTTTTGGAGTCATTTTGTGTATTTTTTGTTGTTTCTTAGTATATATTACTGACATTTTGGGCCTGTACTACAAAGCTGGATCAGTATATCCTGATATCTCTCTGTTAGCTTCACCTAACCAAACATTCACTGTCAGAGAGCAGCTGTACTATGAAGCAGGATATAAACACATTCACTAATCCAGGTGATTTCAGTCAGACTACGTGCACGCTCCTGTGACAGAGGGAGATTACAATGTCAGACCAATCACAAACACGGAGAAACTGTGTAGAGGAACTTACATCACAAGTGAGGAATAATACTTTAAAAATATGAAGAATTAAAATATATAATTCAGACCAAATACAACACTGTTGCTGCAGAAAAAGCAGGAAGGAAGGGATGGCAGAATTGATCACTGTTGCTTAGATTAATGAGATTATTAGGGCTGTAGTTAACCAAGGAAATGGTTGATCAACCAAGACTATGACACACGTAGCGATTAGTCGACCAAAGAAAGAAAGAAAGAAAGAAAAAAAAAAAAGTAGAATGAATGAATAGGTGCAGAGGACTATCCACTGACCCAGAGAGGGGAAGCCACCTTTTTCTGGTAGAGAACCATGGCCTCAGATTTGGAGGTGCTGATCTTCATTTCGGCTGAAAACAGCCCCAGTGCACGCTGAAGGTCCTGATTTGATGAAGCCAACAGAACCACATCATCTGCAAACAGCAAGAAATCCTTGTTTTAATCAGAAATAAAATGGGTTCAAAGTGACCAAATATGGAGGAAAAGGTGGTGAAATGGGATTTTAAAAACCACCAAAATTAGATAAAAGTTGCAAATTAGAGTTGGCAAAAACGAACAGAAAAAGTGGTAAAAAGGGTTCAAAGTGTCATTATTAGAAGAATTTATTTAAACTGGCAAATAATAATAAGAAGTCCTTTATTGGTCCCACAGGAGGAAATTTACAATGGGCATGACAAATTGTGAATGTGGTTAAATTAGCAAAAATAAGAATGAATTATGGTGAGGAGAGGTTAAAAATTACAACCTGTGTGACACTAAGCGGGATAAGTGGTGGAAAGGGTTTAAAAGTTCTGAAAATGTCTTTAAATTGGAAAAAATGTGCAGAAAAGGCATTGGAATTTGATGGAGAAGTGGCAGAAATGGGAGTAATGTAGCAAAAATGCATTAAAAAATATGGCAAGATAAAGTCGTGAAAATAGGTCAAAATATGGCAAGTTTGGTGTAATTGCAAAAAAAGGGGTAAAAATAAGCAAAAATTGTCTCAAATTGTTAAAAAAATAAATAAGAAACGGATTAAAAATGGACTAAATGAATAGAGGGTGCGTGTAGCTCTCAGGTGTGGCCCCGGGCATCCACAGTATTGCCTTTAACACCCACGTTTTTCCAGCAGCAGCCCAGCTGAGCCCTTAATCCTCCTCTGAGCGCTGATTGGACAGACGTCACACCATAGCACCCTTCCACCCGCCCACTCGGACGGAAGTGACTGTCCTCTTCGATCCGATGATTGGTCCAAGCCACTGCCTGTCACCGCCCCCTGCGGTTGAGCCCCGCCCCTCCCGGTCCTGTGTCCGCTGTGCTCCGTCATTGTGGATCCGCTGGACGCAGCAGCGACCACTTCCCAGGAGGACCAGGAGCCCCCCCACTATGACGCTAAACTTCAACAATAAGTCACCTCCGAAATCAACCCACTTTGTATATCTAATGGTTACTCAATAAGTATTCGGAATGAAACCGTCAAGCTTTCGTGACTCATCGGACTTCGTGGTCTGCCGGGGGGATCTATGCCTCACTTCTCTTCATAGCCATTTTTTGCAGACAAAGAGCGCCGTTGAATAGTGCTTTCACACGACACACGGGTAAGAATTACACTCTATAAATAACACATTATGTCGTGGGCATCGCATACTAACCTCCCTGAGTGTGTGTAGCCACACAGCGCTGTCTGTATTATCTCTATGTCCACGGTACATTTTTAATCACAGGCTCCAAAGCTAACCGCGAGCTGGTTTGTTAGCCAAAGCTAACTTAATACCTGAAACTCCCTTTCCTGAGAGTGCTAGCAGTTAGCATGTGTGACAGCTCGTCAATTGCTCACTGTATTATGAACTATTTTCTTATCAGCTGTTTAATGTTAACTTCGTGGCCATTACTGTGGTGTGAACTGTGCTGATATAACATGAGCTCGGCTAGTGCTGCCTTCGTGTCAGTGGCTACATTTAGCTGCTGTATCTGAGCTAGCTGCGACCAGTGTAAGGAGATAGCTGGGTAAAGTGGGGCCTCCACAAACCTCAAGGCCTCCCAGTAGCACCACAGCAGATAACCATCGACACAGTTTCTGCTCATCCAGCACCAATGGATTCCCCACATTTACGTGTCTCTGAACAGGCGGTTGATGATATGTTACAGGCTTTACAAACCATGGTGAAGTATCTAACGTTATGTTTAATCCTATTAAAAAATAAATAAATAAATCACTGTATTTTTGTTTATAATAATGTAATGTTACATTATCAACAACACTCGGCTTGCTCTATAAAAGAAAAAAACAGCACTGTTGAGTAGTAGATGTCAAACTCAAGTATCGGGGCCAAATCTGGCCCTTGAGAGCATCAGTTCAGCCCACAGGAGAAAGTTAAAATGAAAAGAAAAAAAAAAAAAACCTGTAAATCAGGGGTGCTCAACCTTGGGGTCAAGGATCCCCAGATACTTTCAAGAAGCTAGCAACATTTTTTGAACAATTTGAGCCATTTTTTGCTTATATTTACCCTTTTTTTTGCAACTACACCAAACTTGCCATATTTGAACCTATTTTCATCACTTTTTCTTGCCATGTTTTTGCTCCTTTTAATGCATTTTTGCTACATTACTCCCATTTCTGATACTTCTCAAGTCAACTTTTATTTGTCAAATACACAGAGTATTACAATGTGCAGTGAAATGCATTGTGTCACTCCTCTGGGTATAAGTGGAAACAATGTACAGACTGTCACTGTGTGTATATATATATATATACATATATATATATATATATACAGTCTGCACATTGTTTCCTCTTTCAAGACATGTTCAGCACTTATAAACCCTTTCCATCACTTTTCCACCTATTGTCACATATGTTGACCCATTATTGTCTCTTTTTAAACTCCTTTCACCATATTTCATGCTTTCTGCCACTCTGTTTTTGCCCACTCACAACTTTTGTGTTTAAAAAAAAAAAAATCTAATTTCACCACCTTTTACACCATTTTTAACCCATTTTATTTCTGATTAAAACAAGGAATTTAATCTTTAAGATGACTATATACTATTGCCTAAAAAATGGTATACTTTCTGGATAACAGTGGATATTATTCAGATGAAGATTCACAGATTCATAGAACAATGGAACATCATTTTACTGACTTTATGGATGGACCCCAAAAATCTCTCCCCTTTATTCCCCCTTATAGATGGCCCCGGACGGTCCCGTCTTTACCTGAGGACCCCTGCAGCCCTTTAGCTGCCCCTGATGCTGCCTGTGTGCATCCTCTGCTTACGTAACCGTAATAAACGTCCATGTATTTAAGCTCAGAGGAGTGTGGACAGTTCGGGCCCCGCTCCCAATTTGCCGCTTACCGGGTCAGGTCCTCTCTGCTCTCCGACGGTCAACACACTAATTTCTTGCAACATATCAAGCATGCATATTTATCCGGTATGTTGGCAGTTAAATAAATCTTTCCCCACACAAAGAACATCTCTATTTACTTCCAGAAGAGTCTTTTTGTTAGTTTAGTTAACTTATCAGGGATTTAAAACTTAAGGTTAGCCACAGGTGCAGGAAAGTTGATGATCTGGAGAGGTTGCAGGAGGTGATGTAGGGACATAGCAGAGTTATTGCAAAATGCAATTTATTTTTAGATTAACAAATTGTTTTATCATTTTTTTTAAGTTAATGTCATTAATCATCAATACTCTCTGTAGGAAATAACAATGAATTACTTTATTATATGTTTTAAAGTAAGCCATTGCAAAAGAGTCAAAGAGCCACATGAGGCTCCAGAGCCGCAGGTTTCTGACCCCGTCTTGCACAATAATTTAAAAATGAAGACAGCAACAATGAGTAGATGCATATTTGTCTCAGCACTTACATTCCCTGGCATTAATAATTCATTGTTATTTTATCCATTCACATTTTATTTAAAAACCCAAATTCCACAAGTGTCATGAGAGTTGATATTTTGGGTTTTATGTTTTTAAAGCAGCTTTGATTGCACACAGCAAAACGTTTAGGTTCTTGTGGGATTTATGCTGCTCATTTAAGTTCTGTTTGGAAGTCTTTATTTTTTCAGAATAAGCTTTTGTGTTAGATCAGATTGAATTAGCTGAACAAGCTAATATTTTAGTTATTTTTATATATATTTATTTATTTTGTAATACAATTACTGTTGGATTTGGTGATTTGCTATAAAGATAATAGTGATACGTTTGTTTGGTTACTTTAATGAATGGATCCTGACTCATATACCTTGTTTTAAAGTATGAGTTAGCCACAAAGTGAGGGGGAAAAAGCATTAAAAAATTGTGATGATCGTTGATTAATCGAATTGGAACACCCTAAATCAAAATCAAATTGTGAGGTGCCTTGGATGTTTCATTGTATTCTTTTGTTTTATTCCACATGTAAAGTGTCTTTGAGTGTCCAAAAAAGTGCTGTACAAATTTGATCTATTATTATTAAAACATTGAACAATATCTGTGAAACAAAACATGTTGTTTTAACTGCACATGTGGTAGTTATCACAAATATAAATTAAAAGTAAATTGACAAAACATCTTAAAGGGATCCTGCAATTATTATTTTTTTTACAAATGTGGCCTAAAACCTTTTAAATGTCCTTATTAGAAGATCTCTGCCTAACAAAACACAGTATTTTGCACCATATTTGTTTTTTTTAAATTTTAAAACTAGGACTACTTTACATTGTGCGGCTCTATGTTGAAATGACATCATTGGTGACGTGGTTAGTCCCTTTTAGTCCTTTGAGTTATACAGGAGGTGAAGCATTCAGGATCATTTAGCAGCTTTTTCAGTCAAAATGACAACTTGTACTGCTGTGGGTTGCTCTAAAAATCAGTAAAAGTTAAAAAAATTGATGTAAAGCTCTTGTTTACTGAGAGAGTAAACAAGAGGTTTGCATTGAATTTTGCTGCTCATTAGAATCAGCAGTGAATCCACTGCTGCGTTGAGCAGCTGTAGGATTCTGCAACCGGGATCTGCAGGAATCCTGGTTTCAAATTAAAACCCCCCAAAAAACCAACAACTTTAAAGTTATTAATTTATTGTGGCTGCTCCATCAGGTCCTGTAACTTTGCTCTGATCAGTCAATGAAAAACAGGCAGATTTGGACAGAAACCGTCCTATTGACCTGCCATTGATCTGTCAATCAGTCTGTACCATTTGAAGATGATCTACTGACCATCATCCAGCAGGTCTGAGCTCCTGAGTAGCACTGTGTCATCACACTCATGTGTGAACATTGTGCCATCACTGCGTAAACTACACATCTGATCAGCTGTTTCTGACCTGATGCTCCTTCCATCAACGCGACATGAGAGTTTGATGGTCAAAACATCACAGGAGCGGTGCATCCATAGCAACATCCATTAGGGCTGGGTATCGCCAGCTACCTCACGATACGATATATCACAATATTTTTGCCCGCAATAAAGATGATATCAAGATACGCCGATACAGGGATAATCGATATATCGTGGGAAATTTAATCCGTGATACATCATGATATCTGTCACTGCACAGTGACTCTTCTTAACACACACTGACCACAGCTAGTCACATGTCCTTGTGTTATGTTTAAGTAGGGATGTAAAGATTAATCCTAAGGCAGTTAAAATTGATTCACAGGTATCATGGTTCATAAAATTTAATCGCAGTACTTTTTTAAACAGCAGAGGGCGCTATATATTTATCCTTCTCTTGTCCAAATGCTGAGGCGGCGGGCGGAATCTGCTACTACTTTCTTTCTGGCCGCCTTCTACTCTTAAACATGTTCATAAATGATTCCTTACCCCTTTAGCACCAAAAGAATATCTGTAATATTACGTGAATATCTATAAAAGTCACGTTTTTCTATTAGCTCTGTCTGCTAGCACATAGCATCTCTTCTTCACTGCACAGAACAGCTGCATCCCAACCGAATGCTGGGTTACCAGCGCCCTCTGCTGGTCCAAACAAATATCTGACGTAAATACAGTGCAGACTGGTTTTTTTCTTTATAGTCTAATTGTTAAGGCACAAAATACATTTTCAGTTGCACTTTTAAAAAGAAAAAGAACTATTATGCAGTTTTGTATTGTTTACCATAGAACCAGAATTTAAATTAATAGGCTTCTTCTTCATTTGTATTATTCCTTTATTTATTTCATTCAAGATTTATTTTTAGTTAAATTGCATTGTTTTGAATAGTTTATCAAGGGATTCTTTTGACAATGAAAAATAAAAGGAAAATAGTACAGTATTTTCTCATTTTCTTCCCCAAAAAAATAAGGCAAGGCAAATTTATTTGTATAGCGCATTTCATACTCAAGGCAACTCAATGTGTTTTACATGATAAAACATTCAATTGTTTAAAATCAATAAGAACATTTAAAATCATCAGTAAAATCAATTAAAATCATCAGTAAAATCAACAAACACATGACATCATCAACATGACCAAAAATCTCTCTCAATCATATGCAGTAGAGAAAAAAAGTGCCTTTAACTTTGATTTAAAAATGTTCACATTGGATGCTGACTTCAGCTCTGCTGGCAGTTTGTTCCACTTCTAAAGGAATATTTTTCAATCATCATTTGTCTACAGTCGCATTTTGTAAAATAAATAGTGAGAGAATCGTATCGTGAATCCATTATCGTGAATCGAATCGTATCGGGAGTTGAGTGAATCGTTACACCCCTATGTTTAATTCTTTAAGGGAAGACTGATTCAAAATAATGCTTCACCAAAATGTTGGCAATGATGTTTGTGCAAATTAACTTTAAATCATTAAAAACAAAATTAATGCAGAAAATAGTCATTTCAGTGGTAGTATTATCAATTTCTCTGTAAACATGGACACATATCAGTGCTTAATGAACTTGTTTTATGAAAACTGGAATATTTCACTGCATATGAAAAATAAACATTTCAATCAGTGCATTACCCTGGCATCGATGGTCTCCTCCACAACAGTACGCAACTTTTCCCACTGATCTTCTGTAGCTCTGATGAGACGTTAAGTCAAGTCAAGTCAAAGTGTTTAATGTCATCTGTACAGTTAGAAACACGTTTCCCTGTACAATGAAATTCTTGCTTTGCCGACCGCCAGTGAATGCCTACGTAATAAAGGAATAAATCGAGATAAAAGAACTATAATAACTAACAGTGGCATGCAACACTGTTACTCAACAAAACCTGAACATTAAATACAAAACACCTGTACAATTAAAAAAAATACAAATATATTAACTATACAGAGGAGAGGTGATATATACAATGGTATGTGCAAAAAGCTGTTTCATAATAGAAAAAAATGGTGTTAGCTGTGCATGGGCGCATCTAAAGTGCGAATGCAGGTGGTGTGCAAAGTTCAGTGGAGAAGGGGGGGGGGTGAATAGTTCATTAGACTCCGATCACTTATTTAGGAGTCTAATGGCCGAGGGGAAGAAGGAGTTTTTGAGTCTGCTGGTCCTGCATTTCACACTTCTGTACCTCCGGCCTGAGGGTAGAAGTGTGAACAGTCCGTGTTGGGGGTGAGTGGAGTCCTTGATGATGGCGGCAGCTCTCCTGTGGACTCTGCGCTTGTAGATGCTCTGCAGAGAGGGCAGCGGAGTCCTGGTGATCTTTGTAGCAGTCTTCACTACTC
Source organism: Gouania willdenowi (assembly GCF_900634775.1). Lineage (NCBI taxonomy): Eukaryota > Metazoa > Chordata > Actinopteri > Blenniiformes > Gobiesocidae > Gouania > Gouania willdenowi. The sequence goes on from NC_041058.1 coordinate 33,579,130, forward strand.
TCTGTAAGCGTTTGCGGTCCATGACAGTGGTGTTGCCGTACCACACGGTGATGCAGCTGGTCAGGATGGGCTCAACAATGCAGCTGTAGAAGTTGCTGAGGATCTTTTGAGGACATTCCAAATTTCCTCAGCCTCCTCAGGAAGTACAGCCGCTGTTGAGGTTTCTTCACCAGCTGTGTGGTGTTGAGGGTCCAGGTGAGGTCGTCTCTGATGTGGACCCAAAGATATTTGAAACTGCTCACCCTTTCCACTTCCAGCTCCTGGATAGACAGTGGCTGATGAGGACGCCTCTCCTTCCTCATGTCCACTATCAGCTCCTTCGTCTTTTCCGTGTTGAGGGTGAGGTTGTTGTCCTCACACCACGTCACCAGACTGGACACCTCCCTCCTGTAGGCCGCTTCGTCTCCGCCAGTGATACGTCCTATCACTGCGGTGTCGTCCGCAAACTTCAGGATGGTGTTGGCCTTGTGGGAGGCGACACAGTCGTGGGTGAAGAGGGTGTAGAGGATGGGGCTGAGGACACAACCCTGAGGAGTGCCAATGTTCGTAATAAGGCTGGCTGAAGTCCTGGACCCAATCCTGACAGACTGGGGCCTGCCAGTAAGAAAGTCCTGGAGCCAGTCACAGAGGGAGGGGTGGAGTCCAAGGGAAAACAGTTTGTGGGTGAGTTTGTGGGGGATGACCGTGTTGAAGGCAGAGCTGTAGTCTATAAAGAGCATCCTGATGTAGGAGTCTTTATTTTCCAGGTGGGAGAGGGAGAAGTGAAGGGCAGCAGCAATGGCGTCCGAGGTGGACCTGTTGGGACGGTAGGCATACTGCAGGGGGTCCAGTGTGTCCGGTATGCTGCTCCGAATGTGTGTCAGCACCACCCTCTCAAAGCACTTCATAATGATTGGAGTGACTACTGGCCTGTAGTCATTCAGGCAGGTGGGGGGGCTCTTCTTGGGGAGGGGGACGATGGTGGTGGTCTTGAAGCAGGAGGGGACGGTGCTCTGACTGAGGGAAAGGTTGAAGATGGAGGTGAGCACGTCTGTCAGCTCGTTGGTGCATGCTCTGAGGGCCCGCCCAGGGATGTTGTCTGGTCCTGCTGCTTTGCGGGGGTTTATCCTCCTCAGGGCCGTGCGTACCTCGGCTGATGAGACGACCAGTGGGGGGTGGGAGGGCGGTTGGAGGTTAAGTAGATTCCTCCTCTCTGTGCTGGGGTTGGAGTTAACACACTGAGCAGGTGAAGCTGCTCAGATCGCTGCTGTCTACACAAGAAACGGACAGAGTTTCAGAGGCACATTAAAGTTAAGCAGGCACTGGTGGGCTCTGTATTTAGGAGTCAGTGATGATTTGCATAGTTTTTTGGCAGTTTAAATGGGGTTTCAGGTGGTTTAGGTGCTGTTTAAAGGGGACACATCATGCATTTAAATCCTTCCTTTTTACATATAAATCATACAGTTGTGGTCTATATAAAGTGGAACTGCAATGCTTGGGTCTGAATTCCTCATTATTATAGCTCCACCCCTTTTCTACCCCTTTTCTGATGTGCTTCTGAGAGCAACTCGTTTTGGTGCGGCCTCTTTAAATGCAAATGAGACACTTCATACCCCGCCCCCTCCAGGTTGCAGAGGTGACACTCGTTTCAACTCCACCCTGTCGGCCATTTTTGTAGTTTGATAGAAGAGATACCATTATTTAGCGGCGCAGAAAATGTTTATTCACACGTTATTTACAAAATGTCAACAACAGAAGACTTGTCCATCCAGCCTTACATGTTCCAGCCAGAGTCTGACCCAGCAGAGTGAGATGAAAATGAAGATGATGAACCTGCAGAACCCTAACAAGGGAGCTAACACAGCGCTAACATATGAAGACGGTGCAACTGCTAATGCTAACAAAACAATGACAGGGACGTCTTATCGTCACACTTTTTAGCGTTATTTACAGCTTACCGAAGTGCTCTGTTCGTCGTCTCCAAAGATAGAAGGAATTGAACCCTCAATCAGACAAAGTCTTTCAGCAAATCCTTCTTTATACTGGTGGAGGTTCATGAAGCAGTCATCCTTGAAGTGCTTCACGCACACAAAAATGACCTTACCCACAGATGTGGGTACATTTCCGTGAAAAATAAAACTCAACCAGGCACTTTGAAAAGGTTCTGATGCTGGGAGACGGTGTAATGAAGCGTGTGGGTTACTACATCCAACAACCAAACATTTTGATTTCTCCTCTCGTAACTTCGGCATCCTGGAGCTTGGACTACAAAATAAAAGAGAGAAATAAAAATGGTGGATTACTCGAAGTGTTGGGCTTGGAGTCGATGTCCTAATTTGGCAGTTCTGCTGCAAATACTGTGACGTTATTGTTCAAAAAACGTAATAGAGAATAGAAAAATCGAAACAGATTAAAAAAAATGACCAAAACGGAATATAAAGATATCAACGGAGCACCTGAAGAGACTAATTTGAACTTTTCTGTACTTCTAAACAATCTAAATATACAGCAAAATGCATTTAAGAGCTAAAAAAGTGGATTTAGGATGATATGTCCCCTTTAATGCAGCCAAGACGGGAGGAGGGCGACGTGCCTAATGAGCTCCACAGAAACATGTATTCCCCATAAAAAGGTTCCTTCCTTCTCACAGTGAACGCATTTCATGCCAATTCTGCCATTTTGATCAACGTAGATTTTATAGGGCCCTATACCTAATTTGTGTAATAGGAAGGATTAAAAAAAAAAAATAAATACATATATATATATATATCGATAACGTATTGCTGGACAAAACATCGTCGTATCGAGATATTGTCACACTCCTAACATCCATGGAGCTCCACTCCCCACTGCAGCCACACCAGACTCCACACGCACCGCCTTGGGTGTCTTGGTCTTCTCAGTTAGTGGCTGTTAATATTGACTACAGTTTTTGGTGTCATTTGGCTGAAACGATTAATCGAGTAACTCGATTACAAAAATTCCTCGAGGTAAAAATTGTGCCTCAAAGCATCGTTACATTCCTATGACGCGTACTATACGCGCAGGGACCGCACACCACTAGCGTGTCATCAATGCGTGACAAACATTCTACATTTAGTTGGCGCCATGGCGGAGAAGTAAGCGACAGAGAACGTCTAAAGTCTATGATCATTTCATCCTCAAAAATGAAGAAAACAAGGTGCAATCATGTGTTTACTGCAAATAATACGCGTCATACCACAGCAGTACAACTTCAATGATTCAGTATCTGAACCTAAAACATCCACATGCTGTTTCAGCAAGTGTAGCTGAAACAAGGTAATGTAGCGCTAATTTAGACCTGGGCTGATAATCAATCAATAAATAAATTGACCGAACGATAAATGAAAATGCTGACGTGCATGTGTATTTGCCTGTGAGCCTGTCGGCTGCAGAGGTTAGCGTTAGCAACTAGGGATGCACCAAAATGAAAATTTGAAGCTGAAGCCGAATACCAAATGCGGTTAAGTTTTTCACTATTTTTTTTAAATAGTGTATAAATAGCCTAGAATACATTTTAGACATGTTTTTTAAAGAAAGTAAATGTTTGTTGAATATTATGACATTTTTTAAATATTCCAGTAGCCTTTGCGTTTCAAAAAAAGCACAACAAAGTTTTTCATTTATATTAGACCTTCAAATAAAACAAAACTAAAGTGCATTAAAGGGGAAGTATGATGAAAAATCACTTTATAATGCTTTTGCTACAGTGATATGCATCCTTTAGCCTCATTCAGAAGGACAAAGTTGAAAAAGTGATGATTCCTTCCTCTCTTGTTATTCCACATTTTGTAAAAAGTCAGCTCCAAATGGGACAGTTGGATTTTGCCCACGGTGGCAGGTGACGTCATCTAACACACCTCTTAGAATGTGAGCTCCTCCCTCTCCAACTATCCAACAGCTAAAACAACACTGTGGTTTAATATGCAATATATATTATACTTTATTGCCATATATGTAAATACAAACTGCACTACTGGACGCCCAAACTGCACTACTTTTTTTGCTGCAGATCATGTTTGGAGTCACTGCTTGGAGCCACTTACCCATTGTTTACACACATCAGCTGTTAGCACTCCGTGCTAATGCTACACCAGTCTATGCAGCGACACCCAGTGTAATGTAAGGATGGGGATGTTTACGGATCAATCAATAAATAAATTAACGGGACGATAAATGAAAATGAACGAGGTTTTCCAGCCTCGTTATATTGACATATGCATGTGTATTTGGCTGCGTGCCTGTCGGCTGCAGAGGTTAGCGTTAGCAACGGATATAAAACAGCAGATTACTCAGTCAGTTCTAATAATTCATCAGTGAACCTGCAGCGTAAATACTGTAAAATAATACACGACCACCAGTCAATCTTAGATGTAGGTAAATCAAACAGTTATAGTCCGGTTGATGTGGCAACTCTAGCTTTGGATTGCTACAGCGGCTAAACCCAGCGGTCTATATTGCAGCGGAGCCTCATACCAGCGGAGCAGATATAAGTGGTGTGATCGACAGCATGCATATACACAAAAACCAGGGTAGACACTCTTTAAATCCTTAAAAAGTTAAGGTTTTAAATTTAATGTAGCCAAATGTAAGGCCTTTAAAGCTTTACATTTGAGAAAAAGGGCATTAAATTAGAGAAATTGTAGCATTAAATATTGTGGTACGTGTCAGTGCCTGTGCTCTAAAGTGTTGTGGATTTTAAACACTGTCTCTGATCATCGCTGTGACAAATCTAATAATGTCAGCTGCACAATATTTTGATATAGAATAAAAATACTTTAAGCTTGAGATAAATTAATTTTCTCAGCTGCTAAAACATAATTCCAGTTTTAGTCAAACACATACAGTACACAGAAGTTTCTAGGTTACCATAGCAACTAGGCTCACCCCAGAAATTATATATTTTTTGTTAATGGTTAGTTGACTTAACTGTATTGTTATTTAAATGTTGGCACAGGCACTTATAAACACTACATGGTTAAATTGCAATAAATGGGTGTAGTTTTGGAGCCAAATGTTGTTTTGAGAAATAAAAGCCAAATGATTGATCATTTTACAGCCACATCATTTTTGTTATGCATTATTTGTTTTGGTTGTATCGATTAATCGATTGATAAAGTGCTAGATTAATTAAGTTATTTTTGCCCGCGATCACGATGCAGATTCTCTCCTTACCGCTCTCCGTCATCCGTCACCGCGTAAAAGTTGGAAAACGTCCATTTCCACAACCGAGTCTGTTGTTAGTGCAGTGAGCCACAAATCCGTAAACATCCCCATCCTTTCATTACACTGGGTGTCGCTGCATAGGCTGGTGTAGCATTAGCCTGGAGTGCTAACAGCTGATGTGTGTAAACAATGGGTCCGTGGCTCCAAGCAGTGACTCCCACCATGATCTGCAGCAAAAAAAGTAGTGCAGTTTGGGCGTCCAGTAGTGCAGTTTGTATTTACATATATGGCAATAAAGTATAATATATATTGCATATTAAACCACAGTGTTGTTTTAGCTGTTGGATAGTTGGAGAGGGAGGAGCTCACATTCTAAGAGGTGTGTTAGATGACGTCACCTGCCACCGTGGGCAAAATCCAACTGTCCCATTTGGAGCTGACTTTTTACAAAATGTGGAATAACAAGAGAGGAAGGAATCATCACTTTTTCAACTTTGTCCTTCTGAATGAGGCTAAAGGATGCATATCACTGTAGCAAAAGCATTATAAAGTGATTTTTCATCATACCTCCCCTTTAATGCACTTTAGTTTTGTTTTATTTTAAGGTCTAATATAAATGAAAAACTTTGTTGTGCTTTTTTTGAAACGCAAAGGCTACTGGAATATTTAAAAAATGTCATAATATTCAATAAACATTTACTTTCTTTAAAAAACATGTCTAAAATGTATTCTAGGCTATTTATACACTATTTAAAAAAAATAGTGAAAAACTTAACCGCATTTGGTATTCGGCTTCAGCTTCAAATTTTCATTTTGGTGCATCCCTAGTTGCTAACGCTAACCTCTGCAGCCGACAGGCTCACAGGCAAATACACATGCACGTCAGCATTTTCATTTATCGTTCGGTCAATTTATTTACTGATTGATTATCAGCCCAGGTCTAAATTAGCGCTACATTACCTTGTTTCAGCTACACTTGCTGAAACAGCATGTAGATGTTTTAGGTTCAGATGCTGAATCATTGAAGTTGTACTGCTGTGGTATGACGCGTATTGTTTGCAGTAAACACATGATTGCACCTTGTTTTCTTCATTTTTGAGGATGAAATGATCATAGACTTTAGACGTTCTCTGTCGCTTACTTCTCCGCCATGGCGCCAACTAAATGCAGAATGTTTGTCACGCATTGATGACACGCTAGTGGTGTGCGGTCCCTGCGCGTATAGTACGCGTCATAGGAATGTAACAATGCTTTGAGGCACAATTTTTACCTCGAGGAATTTTTGTAATCGAGTTACTCGATTAATTGTTTCAGCCCTAAACATGAATGTATTTACGTTATATTGTTATTCAAAATAAATGAAGTTAATAGGTGTGAGATCAATCCTCAAATCAAACCAACAGTGGTGTAGTCGTGCTGCTGCCTCTAGTGTTTGTCCTGTTCAAAGAAAAGACATTAAACACAGCAGATCATTTTTTCAAAATTTATAACAGTTAATATTTATTTTATTTTATTTATTCAGTTCATTTTCGACATGGTTGCAATCACAGAAATTCATTTTGACATTCAGAGCAAAATCACATCATTGTTTTTTTTTTTTTTTTTTTTTTTTTGTCCTTTTGCATGCCGGAAAGGGCGACGGAAAAAAGCATTATGCTTATCCAGATCCGTCCCCTGCTTTGAACACAGATAATCTTACATCAAACCTCATTTCTTCCCTTGTCAAACATTCTCATCTTCTTCATAATTTCATCTTTTAACGTTTTTTTTTTTTTTTTTTTTTTTTTTTTTTTTTATGTGATGCGTTCTCGTCTGCAGTCATTGTTCCTGTTGTTACTCCTCCTCATTTTCTTTTTTTTTTACGTATCTCCTCGAGCTTTCTTTTCCAGTCGTTGTTTACGTTCCTCCAACTCTCCAAACGAAAAGTTCTTCTTCTTTCGGAGAACCTTCATATCCTCTGAAAGTCGCCTCAGCTTACGATCCATCAGAAAGGCACATGCACATATACATACCCCCATCATTAGCAGGCCAAAGATCATGACCCCTAGCAGATAGATGTCCTCCACATCTTCCACTGTCAACAGGGAGAGACAGAGCATCTAGCTTCTCCCTCGTGCATCCATGACATATCCACTTGGGTATGTGTCCTTTGGACACGCTGGTTTGTGCTTTAGCAATTGCCTCGTCGTGAAGATTTTGTCAATGGCGCTCAGTGACCAGTTGATGAGTTCCATGTCGTTGCTGTAGAGTTCGATGAAGAGTTGACTTGAGATCTGTATGCGTGTTGAAATGTTCTCCGTGTTTTCTCCTTAAATCCTTTCAGATTTACGGATTGTTGTGTCTCTGCGTCAAGGCTATTCCAGAGGTTCATGGCTCTATACACAGTACTATGTTTGCCAACATTCGATTTGACCCTGTCTGGTCTGAACACATTATTATGTCTGAAGTCGTAGGAATTTTTATTGTATGTGAAACATTTTTGTATTTGATGTGGTAGTTTTTTAGATGAGGCCCTAAATGCGTGTATTTGTGTGTTGTAGTGTATTATTTCTTGCAGTTTTAGGTATTTTGCCTTCTCAAATAATTCGTTTGTGTGTGCGTTGTGTGGTGCTTTATGTAAAATTCTTATAGCTTTTTTTTGTAGTTTAAATAGTGGTTCAAGATACGTTTTGTAGTTATTACCCCATATTTCGGAGCAGTAATTTAAGTGCGATGCTATGAGTGAAGAATAGATTGTTTTAAGTGATTTGGTATGTAGGATTTGTTGAAGCTTCAATAGGATGTAACTGCTTTTGGAAACTTTGTTTTTAACTATTTGTATATGTTTTTTCCAGGTCAGCTTGTCGTCCATCCACACTCCTAGTACCCTATATTCTTTTACTTGTTCTATTATTTCCATGTTTAGTTTCAGTCTTATATCTCCTGTTATTTTTCTCTTTCCGAATTTGATGAATTTTGTTTTACTGACGTTTAGTGCTAGTTTATTTACATCTAACCATGTTTGAATTTTTGATAGTTCTTCATTTGTTGACTCTATTAGAGTTTTAATGTCTTTGCCTGAGCATAGAATGGTTGTGTCATCTGCAAACAACGTTAGTTTGAGGCAATTTGTGACTTTGAAAATGTCGTTTATGTATAAAATGAACAGTTTTGGCCCTAAAATTGAACCCTGTGGCACACCACATTGTATGGTTTGGCATTTTGATGTGTGTTCTTCAAAGTCAACATATTGTCTCCTATTTGTCATATAGCTTTTAATCCATTTTAAGGCGTTGTACTTTATTCCGTAATTTTTAAGTTTATCTTCTAGAATATCATGATTAATTGTGTCAAAGGCTTTTTTTAGGTCCAGAAAAATTCCGAATACAAATAGTTTTTTTTCTAATGCTTCTCTTATATTCTCCGTGATGTCAATTATAGCCATTGCTGTTGAACGTCCTTTTCTAAATCCATATTGCCCTTCATGTAGTATATTGTTGTCTTCTATAAATTTGTCGTGTCTGTTCATAAACAGTTTTTCCAGAATTTTTGATAATTGTGGTAATATTGATATAGGTCGATAATTAGTGAAATTACATTTTTTTCCACCCTTGTAAATCGGTCTGATTTTTGCAATTTTCATTTTTTTCTGGGAAAACACCATTCTTGAATGATAGATTACTTATATGTGTTAATGGCGGGGTTATTTCAGCTGTTATGGTTTTTATTAGTCATAGTTAGATTATTAACGTCTCTGGATTTTTTTGAGGTACAGGTTGTGATTATTCTGTCCACCTCTGCTTCTGTTACTTCAAGTACAAGGTACTTATCAATGTCTTTCTTCTCATTGTCAAAATGGTTCCATTTAAATGTTGGGTGTTTATTAATCCCTTTCTCCGTGTTTTTTCCAGTATTTATGAAAAAACTGTTGAGTTCTTGTGCTATTATGTTTTTATTGTATTCTTTTACATTGTTTATTATAAAATGGTCTGCATTTTTTTCTTTGCTTTTGCGCATGGTTATGGTGTTTATAATTTCCCACAATTTTTTGTTTTTGTTTTTATTTTCTTTTAATTGTTTTTCATAGTATTCTCTTTTTTTTTCTCTTAGTAAATTATTGACTTTGTTTCTGTATTTTTTATAACGTACTTCTGCTTTTAATGTTTTTTCTGTTATATATTTTTTATATAATATGTTTTTCTTTTTGCATACGTTGGCTATTTTCTTATTAATCCATGGTACGTTGTTTGTTTTACTTTTGGTTGTTATTTGTTTCAATGTTAATACTAACATTACACCAACCTTGCAGTAATTTATATAGTGGGGCAAAAAAGTATTTAGTTTAGCTACTTAGTTTAGTTTAGTATTTAGTTTAGCCAAATTTTACTTGTGTGTTGGTGACCAAATACTTATTTTACCGAGGGATTTACCATTTAATTCATTAATAATCCTACAATGTGATTTTCTGGATTTTCTTTCTCATTTTGTCTCTTATAGTTGAGGTATATCTATGATGAAAATTACAGACCTCTCATCTTTTTAAGTGGGAGAACTTGTACAATTGGTGGCTGACGAAATACACTTTTGCCCCACTGAACATTGTAGTTTTTTCTTCATTAGATATATTAACATTTTAACAAACATTTAATACACAAAATAAACAGTACATAGATGCTTATAAATCCTTTCCCCCCTTTTTTAATACCAATTTCATTTCATCTGTGTTTTTTTAAATTTCATTGTGTTTTTTTAGAATTATTTTATATTTTTTCCCCAGAAAATATTGGTTTCCGACTCCTTTGGAGAAACAAAATAGGTAATGGAAAAAGAAAACCATAATTAAACAAAAATGCATGTCAAAAAATACAAAGGTAATTTAAAATGTGTATGCTACAATTCAGTGGTAGATATAAGTTGTACTGACATGGATTATTGTGACTGCTCCTTTTTAATTTATAATATAGGCCTTGCCTGGCTACTGTACATTTTGTTTGGTGTGAAAATGTTTATCCTCACAAAATAAATCATCAATCCTTCAAAATAGCAGTGTATTACAGTGTACTACAGCTGTGCTGATACATATGTTTCATAGAACAGCTGTCCCTCTTTAAAGCCAAGGTTGTGCAGTAGCTGCAGCTTCATCAATCTAACAAACATCACTAGGGATGTCCCGATATCTTTTTCACTTCCGATACGATACCAATATTGCCGCCTTGAGTATTGGCCGATATCTGACGCGATATTAGCACAAATCATACATATTTTTATTACTTGTTTTGTAATGTGGAATGTTAGAAAAGACTTGATCAAGTGATGTTACTCAAACAGAGAACAATAGTCGGTAGCAGTAGGAACGAGAAAAACTGATCCATTTATTATTAACCAATTGGTTACATATATTTTAACCTTCAACATAATATCTACAGTATTCTACAATTGAACAAATATAATGTAATAAAAAATTGAGATTTTAGATGCAGTCTGATAAAATCCGATATTCGTCTTCTGGCTGATATCGGACCAATTTCCGATTTCAATATCGGATCGGGACACCCCTAATATTTAGTATGAAGTTATTACAAACTTGAGTAGGTTAATAATTGATGGGAACATTGATTTTAAAACATTAATACTTTTGGAGCTATGAGGATTCATTGAAAATACCTAACCTCTTTGAGCTTAGGTACCACAATGGTACCCTTACCCTTTGACATATATAAATATCTTTTTCCCATTTTTTTCACATCAGAACTTCAGTCCTAACCTTAAATCTAAAGTTTTCATTACATTTTCATATATTTCATATTTTTATGCCTGTTTTGTCTTAAACACCTGATGAACCAGTTCATTTTGGCTTCAAGTAGCAGTCCATGATGTACAGCAGCACTGCAGCTTCAGGTAGCCATGACGAGCACCGCCATCTGCGTGTGTGTGAGGGGCGGGAGTGGCGGTGGTGCACACTGTGGAGGCTTCACTGCGGAGCTGTCGTGAACAGCGTTCCGCTTCAGAGAAAAATAAGTTGTTGACCGCTACTTGGTAGGGATGTAACGATTAATCGTAAGGCAGTTAAAAATCGATTCATAGGTATCACGGTTGATATCGATTTTCTGAAAATTGAGTAGACGGCGGGCGAAGTCTGCTAATACTTTCTTTCTGGCCGCCTTCTACTCTTAAGTATGTTAATAAATGATTCATTGCCCCTTAAGCACCGAAAGAATATCTGTAATATTACTTGAATATCTGTAAAAGTCACGTTTTTCTATTAGCTCTGTCTGCTAGCATAGCATCTCTTCTTCACTGCTAGATTAGCTGCATGCCAACTGACCACTGTTACCAGCGCCCTCTGCTGGTCCAAACAAATATGACGTAAATCAGTGTAATCACGTTTTTTTTTTTTTTTAAAGTCCAATTGTTAAGGCACAAAATACATTTTCAGTTGCACTTTTAAAAGAAAAAGAACTATTTTGCAGTTTTGCATTGTTTATTATAGAACCAGAATTTAAATTAATAGGCTTCATTTTCATTTGTATTATTCCTTTATTTATTTCATTCAAGATTTATTTTTAGTTAAATTGCATTGTTTTGAATTGTTTATCAAGGAATTCTTTTGACAATGAAAGGAAATAAAAGGAAAATAATACAGTATTTTCTAGTTTTTTTTCCCAAAAAAAAAAAAATTTGTCTACAGTTCCATTTTGTAAAATAAATTGTGAGAGAATCGTATCGTGAACCCAGTATCGTGAATCGAATCGTATCGGGAGTTGAGTGAATCGTTACATCCCTACTACTTGGTTAAAATCAGAAAACCATCCAACAAAGTGAACCAATTCAAGTTCCTCCGTCATGTCCACCCACAGTTCCACAAATACAGGGACAGAGATGAACCTGTAGCAATGATTATGAACTGGAAACTCAACTAAAGCTAACTTTGCTAAGCTAACCCACCGACACACAGACTGAGCTAACGCTAACCACTCCAAATAAGGAATAGACCAAGTAAAAAGAAAACGTCTTAATGTCATGAAACCACAGAGAACCATCGATTTGTTTATGGTCAGATTTAACACTTGTATGGAAGAATAAAAACTAAACATGAAATAAATGTAAACATAATATTAATGTCACAATTCAATATTTTTTAATTATATTTCACGTGTTCACAGACAAAGCTGGTCCCATTAGACTAATGTAACTATTGAGATTATTACACCTAAATATACTGAATGATTAAATCATCAGCTTGATCTGGTTTAATTATAGGAAATGTTTGCTTTTCATGTGCTTTTTTTTTTTTTTTTTTTTAGAAAAGAATTTTATTTCAAGTGAGGAAATACATGAATTACATGCAATAACACTAATAGTGACCCACATGCTCATCAACTCTATGAGTCAGCAGTTATTGTAGCCTTTTTTAATGTCTATTGTTGATGTATTAACATTTATTTGTGTTTGTAAGGAACCTGTTTACGCATTAAGTTAGGAATTGTTTTATTTATTTATAGTTTTTTATTTATCGTGATTTTATCGTTATCATGATAAATAGCAGAAATTATTGGGATAATTTTTTTAGTCCATATCGCCCATCACTACTGTGAGCCATTGGTTAATAATTAATGGATCAGTTTTTCTCATCCCTACTGTTGATGACTATTGTTCTTTGTTGAAGTAAAATCACTTGATCAAGCCTTTTCTAACATTCCACACTACAAAATAAGTAATAAAAGTATGTACTGTAGGATTCATGAT